>NW_022987950.1:3888916-4009551 GCF_902827165.1 Trematomus bernacchii
GGCACCAGCTGTATGGAAAATTAAGTAGAAAAAGGATTTGATAAAACATATCCTAAACATGATAAACACACAGATCTGAAATGGGTGTGTAAACTATAAGATTTGTATTCTCACACTAACTACACACTATATCAGCCTGCCTGTCAGTCTTCAACCGTCCAATGTAGCTGCCATTGACAGTTAGAAGAATTGCTAAATAAGTTGAAATTACTGCAACTAAGGAACACTTTTAAGAAAAAGAAACATGTTGACCAGCAGCCGGATACGAGGAGCCCTGCTGGAGACCCATCAACAGAAAAAAACGGAGCACCACATTGAGATGTTTTATGCTTATTAACCTCTTCCTGTTTAATCCTACATTTGAACATTGATTAATGATTAAATCAGCTTTATCCTTGAGTGAAACAAACCTTCATCTACCCACAATGTGTCCATTCAAATGTTATCCAAAAACAAATCCCAAATTGGGATCAATAAAGTATTTCTAATCGAATCTGTCCTCCACATGATTATGATAATTGATATGCTATGATTATGATTTTCAGTCAAAAGTATTTCGGGGCGACCTTGGCTCAGGAGGTAGAGGGTCGTCCATCGATCATTCGTAAGAGATACTAAACCCTAAATTGCTCCCAATAGATTGTCATTGTTAGTGTTTTTGAGCAAGTGCACCTGTATGGCAGCTTCTGTCTCTGTTTAAATGTGTGAATGTTGACTTTGAGGGGTTCGTCGGAAAATCTATATATATTTGCAGTTTACCATATTTGCAGTTTGTGTTTGGTTGTGACCACTCTTCGCCTTAGACTACACATCTATATTTGTTTCTGTGTCTAGCACTCTGTACACTGACCCTTACCCTTAAGACGATATGATACATATTATTGTCCTCGTGAGGAAATCTGCTTTTGACTCTGTCCAGCAGTTCCACAACTGATCAAAAATCCTAAATACTACATAAACACAATAAAAGACAATAGCATATTCACACATGACTTATGTACATGTACACAGTGTACACATACACGTATACACAGACAACATACTGACACTGACGCCCTATTGCACAAACTCCATGGCCAACCTTTAAACTACACATTTCATTTGTTTGATGGGCTGCATCAACATTGGCAGGAATGAGAGATTGTAACTGTTTAGCCTGCTTTGAGGGACCCATACATTTACAGACTGTAATGTATGTAAAATAAACTGAAACACACCCCCTTTAGCTCTGAGGCTCACACTTGCCCGTGACCCTCAACACATCCTCATATAACAGCAGATAATGGTGGTCTTCCCCACAGCCCCCTGTTGTGCCCTCAACAATGGAGAAGTTGTCTAAAAGAGAAGGTTTATGGCGCTGTAAAAACCTTTTTATTTTATTTTACAAGCCTTTACCACTCACACACAGGCCCCCGAACACACTGACCCAACACACACACTGAGAGACAAAGAGACGTAACGAGGTCATCATCGGACTGCCCCACCTGTCTGTGCATCACTGGATGAGCCGTGAATGTCAAGAACCATTATTCAATAACATAAAGCTCAATTTATGTTCGGTTTTTAATTCAAATTGTTTTAATTATCTCTGCATAAGAAACCACTTAATGTTGGGATGCAGCAAAGGTGCTTTCCATTTTTTTAAATATTTGTTGGCATAAACCACAACAAATATTATATAGGGATATATAGTATACATAAAGGAAGAATTTCCTCCAAACATCATGAAATAGTTACAGAGTGAAAATAAATCTAAAAAAGGATAATCTTTGATGGTCCACTACAGATATAAACAATATCCAAAACTAAATGAAAATGCCTTAATTGATTCATACAAACAAACAATGGACCACTGAAACAAATTAATTTCATGCCCGATTTGTACTTAGTTTCCTGGAGGACCAGCTGTTTGAATTCATGTAATAAAAAAGTAGTCCCAACACATCAATCCTCGAGACTGAGTCAAATCAAGCTCTCCTCTAAACATCGTACATGAGAAAATAAAGTGAAATCCAACAAGCCACATGTCAAGAGAGTTTGATGGAAGGGCGTAGCCTGCTGGCGCTCTGGAAGAACAGATCAGATTATCTTTAAACTAAACTCAGATTAACACTGAACTATTGAGACAGCATTATACTCGAGGATTTAAAAAGTCAGTACCAGCCAATATATTTTATTTTCACTCAAATTGGGAGGGAAAACACTTCTCTCCATCCCCGTAGCTCCAAGAGCGTGAAATTGACCAAACGAGCCACAAAATGCACCTCAGAGGAGTGAAGATAACAAAAAGAGGCTCTCTATACTTCCGAGAAAAATAGTGAGAGAGCCAGTGGAGTGTGACCCCTCTCCATCCTGTCTGCGCAACTTCATCCAGACAAAGACCCCAAAGAGTTCCCCCTTATATTATCATGATATAATCACTGAACCTACCTGAGAGGAAGATTGCAATCCCGAGGAGAAGCATGTTCGCGGTATCCGGGACTCCGGGGGGGGGAGGGTCGGGGGTGTTGGACGGGACTTGGTGCGTCTCTTCTCCGCGGCACCGCTGTGCGCCCCGCAGACTGACCGCAGCCCGCCGCTACATTCACCGCTCCAACACTCTCCGTGCGTCCGCCTTTTGTTCTCTGCCTGCGGCGGAAAAGTCGCTCAAGTTTCAAATCCCCAGGAGGACGGAGGGAGAAGCCTCGGAGGGATGTGTCGGAGCAAAGAAAGCTCCAGAGAGAGGCTCGGTGTGTGTGCCAAAGCTCCGGATCACACCGCGCAGCGCCGCGTGCAGGACTCGGTCAGATAGAGGGGATGTGACGCGGCACCGGGCTGCTGCTCTGCCCGCGGACACTCATCACGACGCAGCTCCGCTGAGGGGGTCCCGGTACATTCTGAGAGCATGATGCTGACAGCAGAGCGGTTGGGGTTATTAACTGGAGATATCCCTCCTCCTCCTCCTCCTCCTCCTCCTCTTCAGATCATCATCTTCACCATCATCCCAATACGGGCAGTCAATAGGCATATACTGAGCTCGCTATAAGTGAATAAATACTAGATTTGAAGTAGATTTTTAATGTTTTTATTTAACTTTCCTTTATATGTTTTCATTCGATGCAATCCAAGTGGCTTTTTGACTGAAGAGGATGATGGCCACATGGGAAAAATATATTGAAATCAGAGCAAAAGTGACTTTTTTTAAATTCTGAGATTAAAGTCTGAATTCTGGCTTTCATGAATTAAAAGATTAAACAAATGTACTTTTGGTCAGATCTGAATACATGTTTTTACATGTGGACCTAATCCTCTTCCGTACTTTTCAAATTTGCAACAGCAAAACATGTTCCCTTTTATTTATAATAGATACTATTTATTTATTTGAAATTGTGGGTTTTTCCAACTCTTTTGCAGGATGTGTGTATAGTTAAAACACATGTAAATAAAATGTTGTTTTAAAAATAAAATCTTCTTCTTCTTCTTCTTCTTCTGTGTCACATTAAGCTTAATTCAGTTTAAACACTGCATTTCAACACAATCAAATAACTTCTTTGCATTTGTGTCTATGCAATCATAATAAGTGTCGATGTGTTTGTGGATCAAATGTGATTTACCTTATATCTAACAGATAGTTCCCCTTTGCAGTACATGCAGAAACATGATGTCCAAATGAATATCAAACACACACACTTATTAATATGAAGCCATTTTGATGGACAAGAATGCGATAAAACATTGCGTCTCTCATGCAATAATATCTGTCATGTTGCCTTAAGAGTTATTTTGTCTCTCTAAAGCAGTGGAGTACAAAATGTGGACATTTAGAGGGTCGCAGGGGCCCCACCCTTTAAACCGCTGTAGCATCACTTTCATTTCATCTGCATAAGACCACAACAGAATAACCAAAGAGCGACACGCACTGCCTGCAGTGTGAAAATATCTCCACATGAATCATCTCTTGTGAACTTTCTACACTTTCAACTCCAGACGACTGAGGAGCAACACGAGGCATTTCTGTATTTGTACCTGTATCTCAACTGAAATCTCCCACATCTTTACCAGCAACAGTGCACTCTGGATAAACTGTTTGTTCATTCCATTTTATACTTATTCAAATGGCATAACATTGATTTGGTTAAACTCTTTTTTCATTTGTTTTTGGGATCCTGGTTTATTCTCTGTACAGATACGATGGTAACTTCCCTGCAATGACAATATTCGAGGAAACTGCACCGGCTGCTATTTATAAAAGCGTTTTTAATTGTTACTTTCACACCACTTTTATGAAATGACTATACAAACAAGATACATAGGGTCAATAAGTCAGCTGGTGTGAGGAGCCAGGCCACCTGATACCCGAGAGCTAAACACAGTGCAATGAAGACACAACACAAGTACAGTAACTGAACAAACATGTTCCCAATGTGACAACACATGAGCAAGAAACGCAAGAAGATCCCAACAGAAAGTGTTTCCAGGGGACATTATGGTGTCTGAGGTTCACTGAAGGGTTCTCCTGCTGTAGTCCAACGCCATCAGTCCATATGGGAGATTATACTTTATACAATATAAAGTCAACATAAAAACATATTTGCACATATTACACAGCTATAAATATAGATAAACATTAGCAAATAAGAATCACACAATGATATTATTAAAGTAAGTAAGTGAGTATAATATTTTTCTATTACAGAGTTATATGGAGTAAACACATATATCTCAGTCTGTCGGAAGTAATCTCAGAAATCTCAGTCTGCGACGGATAGACTTTCTGCTGTCCTGATGTCAATGTTCCACTGTTTTGGAGCCATGATAGCAGACAGCTGTTTTTGTTGAGAGGTCCAAATCGTTGTTAGGGAGTAGCTAGCCGATTGGCCGAGACAGATGCAAGTATTTGACTTTATGAAGGATACTATACCAACTGCGATGAAGTAGGTTTCAATTGTTTAAAGTTCCTGCTCAACAGCAAACATATGGAGAATCCATTTTGGAGCAACAGTCTTGTGTGTATGTTTTAACTCCATTTCCAAGTTTGAGCACATTTGAATCCATGCATGTGTCTTTTTTTGTGCCTAATGCTTTCCAGTCATGTCAGTGCTGGGGGGGGGGGGTGGTGGTGAGTGGTTTGGTGCAGAGCGGTGCTGAGGGCCGTTAGGTGCACTGCTGGACTGGATGATTGCATACATGGAGACGAGAGGAGCTGGAGGAGACACTTTTATGGCTGACCAACCATAAATAGCAGTAACACAAAGTGCAAGTACACATGCATACATACAAGTACAACCCTGTCTCTAATAAACACTGTACCGTCGTGTGTGATTTAATTTGCTCACATGCTATTTCAATAATTGGTGATGGAAGAAGCGGCGATGGCAAACAGTTTTATGGATGAGCATCTGCAGACGTTGAGGGCCAGAATGCCTTTGTTCATGTAATAACAGCTTTTTCAGCTCCACTTACAAATCACAAATTGTAATCAGTGAGTCCCTTTTAATTATGACACGCACACCAGACGCACACGCACACGCACACGCGCACGCACACGCACACACACACACACACTCTTTTGCCCCCCAGAGGTCATTCAACCTCACGGCCTGTTTGGCAACAAGCTGCTCTGCTAATCAGTGGAGAGCCTCCTCTCTCCGGGGAGGGACATATGGTGAGCAGCGCTGTGACATCACAACAAAGCTTTGCAGTGGCACCTTGAATCTCTTTGTGACCACATCTGGCTCCACTACATATACAAGTACAAGTAAAAAAACAGTAGACATTAAGCACAGACAGGCCCCCGTATCCACGGAAGGGCTCTTTGGATCGATCTCATCGGTCACACAGCGTTTCAGACGCTTGGAGTAAGAAAAGTCGCAGCTTAGCCGTATGCTGCCGCTGGCTCTTCCTCAAAGAGGAGAGCGCGGCGTCACGGTGAGAAGGAGGGAAAGGCGCCGGTTTAGAGCACCCATGGCTCCCGCTGCTCCTTCTACCTCCTCGGCTGGTCCCGCGGAACCGGCTCAATACCGGTTTGCGCGATCCCGACAGGCCTCTGCTCCGGCTCCGCACTGACAGAGAGCTTCGGGATGGGGTGGGCCGTCCTCCCGGAAATGACGGGCTGTGGGAGGAAGCGTCCCGGCGGCGAGAGCTGTGTCCCTCACCACCCAAGACGCGAGGGCGAGTTCTTCCGCCTCCTCCCACTGTAAAGTCATGAAAAGTGATGTGTGTGTGACGAAGAGTAAGAGTAATTTCTCTCCACAATTCCACATTTCCCCATAATGTCTCGTTGAATTCGGCAAGATCTGTTTCATGCGATGTTAACTGGGCACCCATTATGAGACACGGTTGTAACTCCAGTAAAGGAGGCAGCCGGTGGGCGCGCGCATGAGAGTGTCATAAACCGCAGGAAGACGCTTACTTTCATGTCAAAATTGCTCCAAAGCACAGAAAATATTTGCGTTTTGCCTTCCAGGGGATAGCTTACGAGTACAACAGACTACCGTTCGGCTCCCCACGCACGTTCAGCAAACGTGTGACCACAGCGCTTCAGCCGCTTCGCGACAATGGCATGAGGGTTTTATTTTAACTCAACGACCTCATAGTCATGGCCAGGTCCAGGGAATGGGCAATGTTCCACACAGCCCAATTGATCCTACACCTAACCAAGTTGGGATTTGCAGTCAATTGGAAGAAGAGCAGTCCCATACCTCACCAGCAGGTGGAGTATCTGGGGATTTTGCTCAATGCAGCCCCCATCGAGAGCGAGGGGTACGCCCCCAATCGAGAGCTAGGTGTACGCCCCATTGAGAAGGAGGGCAGGCTACGTGCCACTCTGTCAGAGGACAGACAGACGTGGTGCGAGGAAGGGAGTCTTGAGCCTCTGTCCGGTACATTGGGCTCTATTCTATCCTGGCTATAGCTACTGGTGGACAAGGGGCTTGCTCATGCCACAGTCAAGGTGTATGCATCAGCCATCTCGTCCTGTCATGCGGGATTTGGCAGCAGACCACTCTTTAGCCAACCGCTTATGAAGCGTTTTTTGCAGGGGATCAGGAGACAGCGCCCAGTGGTGCATGTCTCCACCCTGCAATGGGAACTGCCATTGGTGCTTGAGGCTTTGGTTACAGAACCGTTGAGCCTCTGGAGCTCTCCTCCCTGTAGGCGCTATCATTGAGAGAGAGAGAAGCAAAAGGAAACAGCTTTGCTGCTTGCTTTGACTTCTGCCAAGAGAGTATGCAAACTGACCGCTCTATCGGTGCACCCGAGTTGCCTTCTGGTTCATGGTGACCGTAGCAGGGCGACACTCAGACCGAACCCCTCCTCTGTTCCCAAGAACCTAAGGAGTTCTTCCAGCTCGAGGGTTATACAGCTACATGGCTTTAGTCGTCCACCTATGCACGGCCCGTTCATAAGGTAAGTATCTCTTAGACATGTCTGGCTCCTTTTTCATTGTTGGTGCTTGCTGGGGCAACACAGGACTGGTGAACGGAGGAGGGCTGTGGGTCAGTAAGCTGTATCTGACCCCCTTGGACATAATGCACTTACGTTGACCCATGCTCCTTAGGGACCTGGGAAACGTGGTGCGCAGTAAGCCCCATACAGGAATGGAAGACTCTCCCCGCCTGCCTATGGGCACTAGGGTCCGTGCACACACTACACGAGGTAAGCGTGTGAGTGTGAAGCCGCCATTTTATTTGCTCGCATTAAAATTTCAGCGCAGCGCACCAACGAAGAGATTACTTTTGTGAAAGCAGCTATGGCAACACCAAATAAATCAGCGAAGCGGTGGAGTGATGATGATGTGTCGGCGCTTCTGGAGATTTACTCGGAGGACGGGATCCAGAAGCTTCTACTGAAGGCAGTTTCCGTTGTTCAGCAAAGTTAGCCGACCTGGGAACCGTCCACAGCGCAAAGTCATGCCGGGACGACGACGAAGGTAAAATAAACTACATGCACTGCACTGTTTTAATCTGCACAATACTGGTCTCAGATGTACTTTTATTTGCTCAGTAGATCGAGCTAGCCATGCTAGCTGAACTGACTAACACTGTTAGCAGGCCGACTCCAAGCTGGCTAACAACATCTAGCTAGCTAGCTATTCTCAGCCGCTATGAAAACGTTTTGACTTGTGAATAAGTGTGCAATGTTCTGTAATTTGCTTCACTAACTCATGGCACTAATCGTGTATTTCAGGCGAGGTGTTTCTCTCTGGATTGGAAACTAGTGAGCTTTCCCCTCCGGGATAAAACGAGATATAACGTTAGCAATTAGCATGCTAGCTGAACATAATGCTACAGATGTAGCAGCTAATTTAGGACAGTTTGAAACGTGAGGGTTGTGGTCGGCCCGTGATCAAGAGACTGCCCCCAGTCTGACTTGAGACCGCCCCTGTGATAAATAAATGTAATTATTGTGAAGCCAGCTGCAATGGATCATTGATCCACCAGGGGGTGCAGTGGGGTTCCACACTGGAGCTCATGTGAAATCAACTTCGATACAGTAAGCTGGATGTACAGTATGTCTGGTACTACTGTATAGCGGATCTTTGTTAAGATCCATATGTCACGGATAGGATCATAGTCTGTGCTAAATAAGAGACATGTAATCATTTACAAAACATCACCATGTTGTTATTTAACAAAATAATGTTGTTTAGGTCGAAAAAAAACGAACGAGAGGAAATGCAGCCGGCTCTCGATTTTTAATCCTAATTTAATCATCATCTTCACCACGATCATTTATGTTTATGTTCGCCGAATTGACATGAAATCACTGACAAATATGAATATTCTGTATTCAACTTCATTAAAACGTTATTAACGTGCCTAAACTCAGTAATTCACTAAAAATATTTATATTTTAATGGAGCCTTGTCAGGCAGATCAGGATCCCGACGCGTAGCGGAGCCAGAACATCCATCTGTGCCTGCCCCCAGGTCAAGATCTACCGTGGCTCAAGGGCTTTCACCAGAGCCATCACCACCAAGGACCAGAGGATCCTTGGTGGATCAGGGTGATAGCAGGGTGTTATTTTTCCCCACAATGACCAAGTCGCTGCAAATTATCCCGCTTATTACATGGCCACATTCTCAACAAAGTAACGACATGACTCCCAATATTAATTTAAATGCTTTTATGGATTTAGAAAAAGTTTTTATTGATTTAAAAAATAGTTGTATGTATTGATTTAAATTGACATGCATCCGCTAAGAAAAATAGTCCGTTGTTACCGTTTTTTAAACAGTCTGAATGCTATGTGTTTACACACCTAATGGCCCATCAGCCACAGCTCTCTCCCCCCCCCCTGATCTTTCTTCTCCAGCAGTTAAGTTAACTGTAGGTTACTCTGAGTGACAAGCTTACAGTTAGTGAAGTAACACTTTTTTTTTGTGAGTCACGACCTGGCTGTTTCATTCAAACATAACGCTCCAAATGCTACTGTTTCCACTCGGACTTCAATACAGCTACACCATTGTTTGGTTTCCATAGTAGCGCGTCTCTTTAGTAGGCGCACTCCTTTCCTGTAAATTACAGGTCCAGCCAGGCAAAACAGTGCACTTCTCCTTCCCGCACTACTGTGACAGACCATGGGGCTGGGTCAGCCACTAACATATTCATATTGCTCTTCTCAAAAAGAGAAATATGAACGTTAGTTTTTAACTGAAATGATCAAATAAAGTCAAAATATCACAGTGTTTACAAACATTGACCATACCGTTCACCAGCCTCCACCTCCCTGCCTACTGTAGGCCTATGTTGAGTATAGCCTACTCTTTGTTTAAAACTAATTGGCCATCGGAATGTGTGTGTCCCAACCCCCCCCTGTGGTATCTCTTCTCCAGCAGTCTGTAGGTTTGCATATTTATGCTGTCGCAGTTCCTAAATGACACGTTTACACCTTAAAACGATGTTTAAAACGAAAAGTAAACGTTCAGGGTTTTTATTAATGGTAATTTTCAGACTGTGAGTTGTTTAGTGGTAGCTCATATAGTCTTGATTCTTGTGGTTAAACTTTTCGCTCCGTATTTGATGGTAGTGGTGTCGAAATTCATTCGTCACTTCCTTTTCAGTTTTTGTTTTTTTTAATCTTTTTTTTTTGTTATTATTGTTACGTCCTGTCTGTATACACGTGCTTTAAAATGTATTGTTTAATTCTACATATTTGTCATATAATAATCAAAATATATGTTTACATAGTCTTTGTCAGCATATTTTTGCCACGTTATGCACCCCTTGCTATCTTACATAATACAAGTGTCACATTCATGAAACTTGCTCCATTCATTGGTACTAGTCCTACAACTATACCCTAAAAAATGCTTGAGGGTGGGATTAATACAAACATCTTTTTGGGTGGGGTGCATTTTATGACAGGCCTGGTTATCACAATATGCCCCCCCTTGCTATCTTACAAAATAAAAGTGTCACAGATTGATGCATTTAACTTCAATATAAAGAAAAACATCTTCTGTTGTAACAACAATAACATTATAAATAGTGGATAAAAGCGTCAGCTAAATGCAATTATGAAAGCCTCACTCAGGATTTTTTTACCAAGTCTTTTTATTGCTCTTGGGGCATTAAAAACAAGATTTTAACTTTAGTTTTTTATCTAATATCTGCATTTTCTTTTTTGAAAAACTAAGGCTGCTTTTACACGGGAACGTTTGCGTTTATGCACAGTATGCGTTTTCAAAAAAGTCTTCCGTTCACATGCATTCGTTTCATTTAACGTGTCTGTTCAAACGAGACCGCTGGAAACGCTGTAGTACATATGCCGGGACTGTAAGTGGCGCTGTACTTCCACACGAGACCGCTCGAAAGCGCTGGACACGCTGTAGTACATATGCCGGGACTGTAAGTGGCGCTGTAACTTCCGCCACAAAATACACCAAAAGCAGCAAAGAAGACCCCGGAGCAGCCCCGCAGCAATGTGGCCATGGCTACCCTTCTGTTTATGCCCCGCGGTGGATTTAGCAACATGTCGTAGTTCATGTAATTCTCCATGTCCACTTGTTGCTGATGGTTGTGGTAGAGGAGCTGTAGATTTTGCACTAACATCTGTAGCATGGTCGAGCTGTAGATGTTGTACTAACATATGTAGCATGGTCCGTAGCAGTAGCACTAGCAGTAGCTACTGACAGTAGCTACTGGCCATGCTACAGCAGTGAGCAGCAGAGGCGGGGAGAGGTGGGGCTATCGTTATTTTTTCAGGAAATATTCGTGTAGAGGCGATTACACGGACGTCAGGACGGTGAGTTCTCATGAACTATTGTGGGAAAAGTACTTGGTGTGAACGCGCCTATTGTGTTTTTTTTTGAAAAAATAAATAAAAAAGATCAGTTAGCTGAGTTTCTTCCCGTTACATGGACATAAAACATTCATAGTTTATTACATCTTAAGAAGCCCTCAGACACTTTTGCTTGCAGATGTTGTGATTTTGGCCCCTTCGGCGGGTCCGTGGGGCTTAAGAGGTTTCCTGACACAAAGTACGCTGTCTAGTCTTTAGCAAAAGTTTCTGCTGCAATCCAATCAGAGTAATCAGGGTAAATGTGCCAGGGTTAGCTCATGCTAATGGCCTTTGTTGTGTTGTGTAGTCTCTGGAACAACAAGCTTGGCATGTACGTTGCCCGGCTAATATTCACAGTGTAACAAAGTAATCACTGACACAAAGGATGCAATCATCTGCAATCATTTCAATGCAATTATTGTAATGGATTTGTCCATATTTATCAATGGTGATGATGTTGCTGTCTTCAACATTTGCTTTATTTAGCCGGCCGGTGAGTCGTGCTTTGGCTTGTGCAAAATTACATGACTACATTTAACTCTCAGTACCTTCAACTGATAATTACACTGCTTATAAATAGGACATTTGTACTATAGCACATGACTGTAGGCGAGCCTTCTGCTCTATGTTTATCACCACAGAACAAAAACGTTCCAGAGCTATGCAAACATCGGACAAGCAGTTCTGATGAAGTAAACCCTAATGGACTCAAAAGGACTGAAGAGCATTCATTTCGGACGATGATTGCGGTATCATTTGCAGTTTGTCTTGTCTTTGTAGGCCCTTTTCAAGTATAACACACAAAAGCTGTAAGTAAGGAGTTTGTATCATCTCATAATTCTATATCTCAGAAAAGTCAGGACAGAAACATTTCATAATTCATAAAGAAATTAATTCATGTCATTTTGAACAACAAAACTATCAATGCTCCATTGAACTTTCACTGCCTCTTTCCCATGTAAACAAATGTTAACCAGGTAATCTGAATTCCAAAATATCATGGTTCATTTCATGATTTCATAATTTATTAAATGAACTAGCTCCAACAATGACATCCCAAGTTTCTTAGCCTGTTAAACCCTGAGCCTGTTTTTCAGGTCTCAGGCTCGAAAATGACATGCCCAGAACAAATGACTATATCTTCACTTCTAAAAGGGGTATATTAATCATCTTTTTTCTCAAAGCAATGATAAACCTGTGAGTTGCATGTAGAGAAGTCAGAATCAATATAGATGTTTTTAAGTAAATTCAGATTGAACATAGTACAAACATTTAATATATATATATATTTAATATAGTTTCCGTCCAAAAAAAACCCATTACTTATAGTGAAAACCACCCTTGAATGATGGGATAGTAGACAAAAAGCTTTAGGAATCCAAACTATAACATATAATAAGTACCCTGTATCAAGATTGATACAAAACAAGTGAAATTTGACCTTTTTAGAGAGGTTTTAAAAAATAAAAATAAAACACCTCTGGGGTCATTTGGGTGTATTTGCCATATCTCTGGAACCCATTGGTCGATTTGGGTGATTGACACCTCTTTTGAACAGTTAGAGCCAATAGAATCGAGGTGGCCATCTAAACATTACCATTGAGGATTGAGAGTGATGCGCACGCAGTTTGCCCAAACCGAAAGCTACGTTACGCTCTATATGAAAACTAGGTTTAATGCCATGAATATGATGATTGATTATCAGTAATCATTGCAAAGTGACACAGAGACATTGGATTAACCTTCAGCAGCGTTTATATGCGTTAAAATGCCATTGAACACAACTTTTGATCAGAAAACCGCAAAGGTAAGACGTATTTGCCGTTTTGGCCCCGTAAAGTGAAGTTGTGTGTTGTCTTTCCTGGCTTTCGCTGCCGTGAGTTTTGGTCGCACAATGAGGAAACTTATACCATTGGAATCTGTGGAATCTGTGGAATCTCAGTTTATCAACATATGATATCTAGTTTGTGCAGATCCGATGAAGTATAAAATATTGCTACCGTGAGTTATGTGCTTAGTGCTAATTCAGACGCTCGGCGTTAGAGTTGTGTTTTGTTTAGGTAAAAATTGTTCATATCGTCAGTTAGCTGAGTTTTTTCCGTTAAGTGGGTATGACACATTAATAGCTTGTGTCGACCGTGAAAGGCCAAATAAGGCGTGTCACGGCCGAGGGTTCGGGACACACCAAATTGACTTTGGGCGACAGGGCACGCTTCGTCGCCAGACAACCGAAGACGGCCGATATCGGCCTGGTGTGTCTGGGCCTTTAGGGTTAAAAAGTTCTAAGGCTAGGGATGCAGATGACTTAGACATCAACTTTATAAAAACTAGGGCTGTCAAGTTAACGCGTTAAAAAAAATTAACGCCACTAATTATTTTAACGCGATTAACGCATGTGTATTTTTTGTCCTCGGCCGCCCCGCCCCGTAGTTTCAGAGCACATCGAGTTTAAAATACCATCTACAAGCTGATGCTGACAGAACCCGCTCCTGCCGCCCGCTTGTGGCAGACCACACTTCCACGCTCACCG
This sequence comes from Trematomus bernacchii, assembly GCF_902827165.1. NCBI lineage: Eukaryota > Metazoa > Chordata > Actinopteri > Perciformes > Nototheniidae > Trematomus > Trematomus bernacchii. Next base: position 3,902,709 of record NW_022987950.1, read on the forward strand.
GCAGACCCGGACTGGCCATCGGGAGGACCGGGAGGGTGTGTGTATGTGTGGGGCGAGTGAGGCACACCTTACGTGTTGTTGTTGTTGTTAGCATCTGGTGCTAGCTAGCTGCGCTAACGGATATAAGGAGCTGTTTCAATGAAAACAGAGGAGCGACATTTCGCCGACAACTGCGCCGAGCACTTGACTTTATGCAGGTAGCCAGACAGTGGGACATTGTACGAAAAGTCAGCACACTCAGCACGGATAGTGCGCGCAACAGGCAGCTCCCGTTCGAGCATATATGCCTTGAGCTGCACATAGCTCCAACGATCCATCACAGTGTCTCCACATTCACACACACACACACAGACACACACACACACACACACACACACACACACACACACACACACACACACACACACACACACACACACACACACACACACACACACACACACACACACACACACACACACACACACTTACTTTGTATTGTATTATTGTATGAGAGAGGTTCCAGGTTGAATTGAGGCGAATATTTGTAATGTTCAGAGGTTGTTGTGTTTAATATTCATGAGGATATTTGTCATTGTTCAAATGATAATAAACAAACATATAAAGCATATTTGTCCACTCATATGTTGATAAGAGTATTAAAAACTTGAAAAATATCCCTCTAAGGTACATTTAGAACAGATAAAAAATGTGCGATTAATTTGCGATTAACTATGGACAATTATGCGATTAATCGCGATTAAATATTTTAATCGACTGACAGCCCTAATAAAAACACATATTGACAGTCTAATAAAACCAATTACTATGCTAGTAAATCAATCTATCAGCACAAGGGAAGTTCCATCATCCTGGAAGGTGGCCACAGTGACACCGATTTTTAAATCTGGGGATAAGCCAATAATGTCCAATTACAGACCAATCAGCATCCTCCCCTGTGTCTCTAAGATAGCTGAGAAATGGGTGTCAAAACTAATCACCAACCATTTAGATAAAGGTTTCGCTCCACTCCACCCAATGCAGTTTGGTTTTCGTGCTCACCACTCCACTGAGACAGCTAACTGTGTCTTTGTGGAAAAGGTTAAAGGGCCCATGTCATGGCCATTTCCACTGATCATAATTACATTGTTGAGGTATACTAAAATAGATTTATACTGTGCAATTTTCCAAACTCACATTGGTTTCGCATACAGCATCTCTGTCAAGCATGTGTATTCAGCAGTATTCACTTTCTCCACTAAACGACTCGTTGGAGCTCTTGCCCCCCCCCTCCCTGTGAGCCTAGTGTGCTCCGATTGGTCAGCTCGGCCACTCGTTCTGATTAGTCAACCACCAGAGAGGCTGCGCCCATGTCAGTGCTTTTCCCGGCTGCTCTCAGCGTAACATCAGTCTTATCATGGCGTCGGTACAGCGGTATATTTTATATACATATATATTTTTAACTGTTGTTATAGAAGAGTGTGACGGCCTCAGGGCCTTTGTCTTACGGTGGGGTGGAGCTGAAGAGGGTAATCAGCGCGATCACGGACACCTCCGTAGCCGGTGCTATTAATCCCAGCGGCCCGGAGTCTCTCTCCAAAGCGGCTGCAGAAGGACGAACTGAGCGACCCTCTCCCCTCGACCACCTGTCTCTGCATTTACCACAATAAATGTGCCGTGGTTTTGTAAACTCGTGTATGTCTCCTTGTCTTTCCGTTGTGGCCTACGAGCTACTCTCATAACAAAGAGTAAGTTATTTTTACCCGTTATAAACTACTACTGTTTGATGATAAATCAAATCATGGTTTGCTATATATGAATTCAGGGAAGAAAGGATAGGCCTACTAAGTATTTCCATTAAACTTTATTTTTAGAAATGTACAAAATGAACATAAATATACATATATACACGGTATATCATCCATTCCTCCTCCTCGCATCTTGCCTGCGCACAGTCGGTGCGGTGCCTTTTAGCACCCTCAGTAGTAGTAGAATCCCTTCCCCGTCATGGATTGTCCGCCAGGATCTGGCTGGACGAAATCAAATGCAAATCACAAAATATTAGAGAAACTTAGTTGTTTTAGATTCCTTAGTAGTAGTTGTGTAATGAACAGCTTGCCTGCTAATATGCTAACCTAGCTTTGTTTACCTTGGTAGCTAACACGATATGAACGTTAGCTTGGAGGAAAGGAAACTATAATGCAGTGTAATAAAACTACTATGAACAAAAGCTAGTGGTTCATATTAGGCTAGCAATAACGTGTTTATAATTGCAATCGTATACGGGTATTCTGCTACGTTCGGTCATACAATGTAACTTGCATGAATACATTGTTTTGCGCTAGCATACAGCTAGCCTCGTTAGCTACATGCAGTATATGTACGGTCACAATGTACGGTAAATCACAGTACAGTATACTGTATGAGTATTCCGTGTGTGTGACTGCAGACATTCTCCTGCCATGACAAACATGTAAGGCCATCTGCTGACATTGTAGTTGATATATTTAAACGCTAGCAACGTAGCATCACAAAAATGTTTTTCTGATCAAAACTAGCTCTAGCTCCGTGTGTTAGATCGCTACGCCAGCTATGATGTAATTACGTTTCGCGACTGACCGGCAAATCACCCGGAGTATACTGTCAATAGGTATTTTGTGTGTGAATGCAGACATTCTCCTGCTATGAGATACATGTATGCAAGGCCATCTGCTGATATTAGAGTTGATATATGGAAACTCTAGCAACTTAGTTAGCACAGTTAGCACTGTGTCAATGGCTTAGCAGTCCAACACAGTTTACACATTTAAACAGTCTTGTTTGATAAATACACAAATAACAATGCAAACTTACAGGTTGTATACCCAGATCTTCCCCTGCTCCAAACGGTCCAAACAAGCTGTGCATATCCGGCCTCAAACTGGGCAATGTTTTGGAAGCTTTCGTCTGTGAAATGCCGGTTCTTCGAACCTCTGGAGGAGGAACACGACGCTGCTGGTGTGGCCATAGCTCTTCGGGATTGGTCCATTTCGTTCCGGGTACCGCATGACATCAGGCGGTACCCGGAACTAAATGGAAGACTCAAATGGGCAGTGACGTATCTCCAACGAGGCGTTTTGGGGAGGTATTTTCTGTGTTAGAGTTTTACTCGCTACAGGGTGTACTTTGAGGGTTTTGACTCTGCACACCGTTTACATGCATAAAAACCTTCATAACACACAAGGGGACGGGTAATAACCGGAAAAGCATGACATGGGAGCTTTAAATGTATGTTGGACACGAGCCCATATGTAGGTGCTGTCTTCCTTGATCTCAGGAAGGCTTTTGACACAGTTAACCACCAAGTGCTCCTTACGAAGCTGACGTATTTCAATTTTTCTGCAGATTCAATACAGTGGGTTAGGTCTTACTTATCAAACTGAAAACAGTGTGTTTTGGTCAACGGTACCAAATCCCCCTACCTTGTCAACCCTGTTGGGGTTCCACAAGGTTCCATTCTTGGACCATTACTGTTTTCTCTGTACATTAATGACTTGCCAAATGTATGTCCTGAGTTGTTGTGTCCGTTCACACGAGACCGCTCGACCCGCTGGAGACGCTGTAGTACATATGCCGGGCCTGTAAGTGGCGCTGTACTTCCGCCACATAATACACCAAAAGCAGCGAAGAAGACTTCCCGAGCATGGTTGCCCTTCTGTTTATTCTCCGCGGTGGATTTAGCAGCAGTGGTGGGGAGAGGCAGGGCTCTGGCTGTTTCTCTTTTTCTCCCTCCCCGAGGCAAGCGTGTGCTCCTGCTGTAAATCTCCCCGGTAGTCCACCAGCAGATGAAAAACACCCACCTCTCCGCCTCTTCCAAGGGATGAGGGACCCGTGCGGCAGAGTTTCCATTATAAGTTTTTTTCCGCCGGTCAACATGTCCGTTAAAGTTTAAATCTTCCGGACAAAATTAGAAAAGTGCCGGTCAAAGGTCTTCTTTGTTATTTATTGAGCTTTAAAGGTCCCATGTCATGCTTTTCCGGTTATTACCCGTCGCCTTGTGTGTTATGAAGGTTTTTATGCATGTAAACGGTCTGCAGAGTCAAAAACCCTCAAAATACACCCTGTAGCGAGTAAAACTCTAACACAGCCTCGTTGGAGGTTTCTCATTTTCCATTGTTTACTTCCTGGGTATCGCTACGTAGGGATACCCAGTAGCCACGCCCAGAGCTATGGCCGCACCCTCTGCCAGCCTTTCACGTAACAAAGCTTCCCAAAACCTTTCAGCGATTCATGCCGGATATGTACAGAACGATGCTGTTCCTACTTTGTTTGGACCAGCGGGAGATTCGGGTACACAACCTAGTTGTGTATTCATTGTTGTTTGTGTATTTATGATGTTTAAAACAAACAAGGTATCTACCACGACTGTTTAAATGGGTAAACGTTTTTCGGACTACTAAGTTGAAATGCTCTCCGCAGACCCATGCTCACAGCGTTATAAACCTTTTTCTTACTCAATATCAAGCCACACTTATTGTTTTTACTTCGGCTGTGAGTGTTTGTGTGTGCTCAGGATGAGTTTCGCTTGTTCTAGCTTTATCGCCAAGCCTGTCTGCTCCTCCAGCAGTGTGTGTGTCTGTGTGTGTGCGAGCAGTGCTAACTGGGCTGACTAAGTTGCTAGCGTTTCCATATATCACCTCCAATGTTAGCAGATGGCCTTACATGTATCTCATAGCTGGAGAATGTCTGCAATCACACACAAAATACTCATAGACAGTATACTCCGGGTGATTTACCGTACGGTCAGTACATTATAGTTGGCGTTCCTGGCGTGTATGCTACCGAGCTACCGTTCATAGCGTGTATGCTACATAGCTAAACAAGAAGGCTACCTACAGCTAGACATGCTAGGGAAAACATTGTTTTCATGCCAGCTACAATGAATGACCGAACGTAGCAGACTACCCGTATACGATTGCAATTGTAAACATGTTCTTGCTAGCCTAGACTAGCTGTTGTTCATAGTAGATTGGCATATTACACTGAACAAATAGCAAACGTAGGTTAGCATATTAGCTGGCAAGCTAACTGTGTTGATTAGATAGATACACACTCCTACCACAACTACTACTAACGAATCTAAAACAACTAAGTTTCTCTAATATTTTGTGATTTGCATTTGATTTCATCCAACACACACACGGGATGACCACTCTGATGCCTCGTCCTAAAAAGCCCGGCAGCAGCTTGCAAAGCTGCGATAGGCAAGATGCCGAAAACGCCTATAAGGGGAGGAATGGATGATATACAGTGTATATATATATGTATATTTACACATGTTCATTTTGTACATTTCTAAAAATAAAGTTTGATGGAAATACTTAGTATCCTTTCTTCCCTGAATTATTTGCTGCTCCTATAACATATCATTCATATATAGCAAACCATGATTTGATTTCTCATCAAACAGTAGTAGTTTATTACAGGTACAAATAACTTACTCTTCTATAACAACAGTTGTAGGTACAGTTCGGTTAGTTAGCGTATAAAATATACGGCTGTACCGACGCCATTATAAGACTGATGTTCCGCTCAGAGCGAGTCGAAAAAAGCACTGTTAGACATGGGCGGAGCCTCTCTGGTGGTTGACTAATCAGAACAGAGTGGCCGAGCTGACCAATCGGAGCACACTGGGCTCACAGGGAGGGGGGGGGGGGGGGGGGCAAGAGCTCTAACGAGCCGTTTAGGACAGAGAGTGAATACTGCTGAATACACATACTTTACAGAGATGCTGTATGCGAAACCAATGTGAGTTTGGAAAATTGCACAGTATAAATCTATTTTAGTATACCTCAACAATGGAATTATGATCAGTGGAAATGGCCATGACATGGGACCTTTAAAACAAATTAATAACGACTCTATATAATAATATAAGAATAATACACGGAGCCCCTCTTTTCCTCCCCCTCTCCTGCGTGTCTCCGTCAGCAGCAGCTGATCTCTGATCTCTCTCTCCTGTCCGATTAGACTTCACTCGCGTTTATGTCCATATCGATCAAATCTAGCTGGAGGCTCCTGCTGGGTGCACTGTCCTGCGAGATACCGGGACCTGGCTCGAAACACTCGGTTGTTGTTGTTGGCGAAACACATCAGCAATGACGCAGGTGACACGGGGGGTGAGCGGGAGAGGCGGGGATATGGCTTATAGGGCGTACACACGGTGTGGTGGCTCTACTCTTCAGCCACCTCCCTTGTGAGTGTGTGTTCCCTTTCCCTGTCTGTGTGGGCGTGGCTCTCCACCTGCTGCAAATCTCCACCTGCTGCAATCAGCTTTACACACCTGATTCCCATTCAGCCAATTACTAATGGTATATCAGCGGAGGCTCCACAACATGTCAGCGCCAGATCGTTGTTTAAACCCCAGTGGTAACTCTCAGCCTTCTTAGCCGATTTAAGCTATTTCTCTGTACACGGAATACTTTTCTCACCTGTTTCTCTTATGCTCCAGGATCACTCTCCAGCCGCCTTGTTACCATCACCTGCCGCCACCAGTCATCATTCCAACCGGATTACTCTCCACGCTCACCAGTCTTCATTCCTACCGGATTACTCTCCACGCACCTCCACCTCACAATAAACCTTTTTTCCAACACTCTGCCGTGTCCTGCGTTTGGGTCCTATCGGATATCGTAACAGAACGATCTGGCCAGTATGGACTCAGCGGACACAGGCCACCAGTCCAAGACTGCGGACGAACTCAGCCAAGCCCTGGCCAATCAAGGTGCTCTCGTGAGGCATCACGACGTGGTTCTCCGTGAGGTTGTGGAGACTCTCCGGAACCTCTCCGCTAACGTGCAAAGGATCGGCACACAAGTGGAACTGCTCACCTCACAGTTTTCTCCCCCGCAGCCCGCTGCACAGCCGACAGCTCCTCCCCCCGCTCCTGCCGCACCTCTCCATCAGCTACGAGAGGCTGTTATTCCTACACCGGAGCGATACGCTGGAGATTTGGGTATTTGTAGAGCCTTTTTGTTCCAGTGTTCGTTAGTTTTTGAGCAGCAGCCTAGTACTTATCATACAGATGGGGCTAGGGTAGCATATGTAATGAGTCTGTTGAGGGGGAGTGCTCTAGATTGGGCTACAGCCGTTAGGGAGAGCCAGCCACACATTTGCTTATCATTTGATACTTTCATTTCCGAAATGAAAAAAGTTTTTGATCACCCGGTACGGGGGAGGGACGCTTCTAGGCGCCTTCTTTCTCTCCGGCAGGGCTCCCGTAGTGTAGCCGAATTTTCAGTTGAGTTTAGAACAGTTGCTGCTGACTCAGGCTGGAATAACGAGTCATTGCAAGATGTTTTTCTTCAAGGGCTGAACGAAGCAATTAAAGACGAGCTAGCTGCTAGGGATGATCCAGTTAGCTTGGATAATTTAATTGCCACAGCTATCAAGATTGATAATCGCCTCAGAGAGAGACGCAGGGATAGGAATAGCCGTCACCCCAATCCCAGCTACTCCTCACTTGATCCCTGAATTGGCACTGCCACTGCCCCAATCTCCAGATCCTTTCCGACTCCTTTCTCGGTTTCACCCCCCGAAGATGAGCCCATGCAAGTGGGAAGGGCCCGCCTCTCACCATCTGAGCGGGCTAGAAGGATCCAGGCTGGGGAATGTGTTTATTGCAGCCAAACCAGTCATCTAGTTTCCTCCTGTCCTAATCTGCCAAAAGGTCAGGCTCGTCAGTAGCTGTGGGGATTCTGGCGAGCCCTTCCTCCTCTCTCAACCCCTGACCCAGAACGCAGCTAGAAGCCGTTCTTTGCTGCAACCAACAGTCACTACCCCTGCTCGCCTTAGTGGACTCGGGGGCGGACGAGAATTTTTTGGACATTGACATTGCAGCTCAGGCAAGAATTCCCTGCGAAGTGTTAGATTCACCTCTTAATGCCAATGCTCTAAATGGACAATTCCTGGCCCAAGTCACTCACCGCACCAAGCCAGTAAACCTCATTCTGTCTGGAAACCATCGTGAGTTTATTCAGTTTCACCTTATTTCCTCACCTCATGCTCCCATAGTGTTGGGTCATCCCTGGTTAAGAACACACAACCCCCAGATTGATTGGGTAACTGGCAAAATCATTAGTTGGAGTTGTTTTTGTTTATCCTCATGCCTGCAGTCTGCCCTACCGCCAGCAGAGGCGGCGGCCTCTGCTGGCTTCTCTGGTGGCTGGATCTTGGCGCTCCACCACCCAAGATCGAGCCGCCTGACCTGTTATCTGTCCCCATGGAATATCATAGCCTAGGAGAGGTGTTCAGTAAACAGCGAGCTCTTTCTCTTCCTCCTCATCGACCCTACGACTGTCCCATTGACCTCCTTCCCGGGGCCCCTCTGCCTTCCTCACGTCTGTTCAACCTGTCTCGCCCTGAGAGAAAATCCATGGAGAGTTACATCCATGACTCCCTGGCTGCTGGTGTCATCTGCCCATCCTCCTCCCCGGTCGGTGCTGGGTTCTTCTTCGTGTCCAAGAAGGACCGCTCACTGCGGCCCTGCATTGATTACAGGGGTCTCAATGCCATCACTATAAAAAACAAATATCCATTACCCCTCATTAACTCCGCCTTTGAACCCCTCCAGGAAGCCACCATCTTTTCCAAACTGGACCTCCGCAATGCCTACCACCTCGTCAGAATCCGTGAAGGGGACGAGTGGAAGACTGCCTTTAACACACCACTCGGTCACTTTGAGTATCTGGTGATGCCTTTTGGACTGACGAATGCCCCAGCAGTTTTTCAGTCAATGGTGAACGCGTTAACGCAAAAAAAAATTAACGCCACTAAATATTTTAACGCGATTAACGCATGTGTATTTCTTGTCCTCGGCCGCCCCCGTAGTTTCAGACCGCATCGAGTTTAAAATACCATCTACAAGCTGATGCTGACAGCCCCGCTCCTGCCGCCCGCTTGTGGCAGACCACACTTCCACGCTCATCGGCAGGCCCGGACTGGCCATCGGGAGGACCGGGAGGACCGGGAGGGTGTGTGTATGTGTGGCGCGACTCGAGGCACACCTTACGTGTTGTTGTTGTTGTTGTTAGCATCTGGTGCTAGCTAGCTGCGCTAACGGATATAAGGAGCTGTTTCAATGAAAACAGAGGAGCGACATTTCGCCGACAACTGCGCCAAGCACTTGACTTTATGCAGGTAGCCAGACAGTGGGACATTGTACGAAAAGTCAGCACAGATAGTGCGCGCAACATGATTGCAGCGTCCAGGCAGCTCCCGTTCGAGCATATATGCAGGGGTGCACATAACTGGTACGCAGGTACGCATGCGCGGCAACAATCTGAAATGCGTAACGTCACTTGTGTCACAACGCGCCTTTGCGTACCTGATAGGTCATCAAAACAAAACACATATTTCGCCTACACATGTTTCTTGTCAATACTCAGTGGAGTAAATTATTAGACATGTCCAAAAAAAACAAAGACATTAAGCAGCCACTTTGCCGTTTCGCTCCCTGCTAAAATCTTCAGACTTTCTATGACTGATTGAACTGGGTGCTGGGTGTGCCGCGCAGGGCATAACCGACGGACCTGTGAAGCTTCACAGGAGGCAGAGGCTTAGATCACTGGACGACAGAGTTGGTCGCCGTGTGCACAGACGGAGCTGCTGTTAACGTCGGTGTGTACAACAGAATTGTACCAAAACTACGTCAACTGGCTGCGGTGGGAGACTCCCCTGTGCACATTCTGTGCCCCGCGCACACACTGGAGAACTGCGCAAAATCAGCTGATCACAACGTTCACGCTCTGTGGTCAAGCTGCTGCAGTTTTATTTACAACAAAGTGGAGTAAAACACACAGCTGCAAACTTACTCAGGCTGTTAATGGAAGAGTTTGAAATCAGACAGAGGTGGAAGAAGTGTTACTCAAGTAAAATTAGAAAAGTATTATCATCAAAATCTAGTTAAAGTAGCGACAGTAAAAGTAGTCATTTTGCAGATTGGTCCATTTCATAATAATGTATATGATATGTTTTATAATTATTGATCATTAAAGTGTTTAAAAATTAGTTTGAATGACTTTGTATACTGCAGGGTAGCTTGTGAATTTACTCCAGGTGGAACTAAAGTCTGATTTAACACTTGATTATATTTTCACATCATTCATCCACATCTGTAAAGTAACTAAAGGTATTAAATAAATGTAGTGGAAGAAAAGTACATGATTTACCTCTGAACTGTAGTGGAGTAGAAGTACAAAGTAGCATAAAATAGAAATACTCAAGTAAACTACAAGTATCTTAAATTGTACCTAAGTACAGTACTTGAATAAGTGTACTTTGTTACTTCCCACCTCTGAAATCAGATATGACTTCAAGTCATGTGATAATTTCTTAGTATTTGATCCTTCAACTTGGCCTCAGGAAATGCAAGGACTTCACAGTTTTGGCAACAAGTTTTGGAGAAAGCAAATTGGAGGCTTACAAAGAGACAGGGAGGTGCATCTTCATCATCTTCATCATCTAGCATGCAAGAAGTGTAAATAGAGGACAGTGAAGGAGACACTGAGGAGGACAGTGAGGAAGACTGCACTTATTAACACCACGCTTCATGTGGGGTGAGTACCAAACGCTGTCTCCTGGTACTCATCTGAGTAACTCACTCAAAAAGTTATGTGCACACCTGCCTATATGCCTTGAGCTGCACATAGCTCCAACGATCCATCACAGTGTCTCCACATTCACACACACACACACACACACACACACACACACACACACACACACACACACACACACACACACACTTACTTTGTATTGTATTATTGTATGAGAGAGGTTCCAGGTTGAATTGAGGCGAATATTTGTAATGTTCAGAGGTTGTTGTGTTTAATATTCATGAGAATATTTGTCATTGTTCAAATGATAATAAACAAACATATAAAGCATATTTGTCCACTCGTATGTTGATAAGAGTATTAAAAACTTGAAAAATATCCCTCTAAGGTACATTTAGAACAGATAAAAAATGTGCGATTAATTTGCGATTAATCGCGATTAACTATGGACAATCATGCGATTAATCGCGATTAATCGCGATTAAATATTTTAATCGACTGACAGCCCTAATATTTATATATATGGCTCTGTAAACGGAAGTTGTTTTCTTGCTCTTTCCTAGCTGCTAGTTCAGTGATGAGATGGAATCTGCTAGTTCAGTGATGAGATGGCATCTGTGGAATCTCAGCTTTCATATGATATTTGTGCAGATAGCATGAAGTAGAAAAAGATCGCTTTTGCCAGTTATGTGCTAAAGTAGCGTTAGCTCGTTTTTGTTTTAGATGCTTGGCGTTGGAATTGTGTTCCGTTTAGGTAAAAATTGTTAATATTGTCTGTTAGCTGAGTTTCTTCCCGTTAAGTGTGTATGACACATTAATAGGTTGTTAAATGTTTAGAAGCCCTGAGACACAGTTTCTTGCAAGATGTTGCGTCTGTCCCCGCCGGCGGGGGCAATAGGGCTCAACAGGTTAAATGTGGCCTTGGGTATGCAGAACACGTGTATCAAGTTACGTTCACTCTTACAATGTATTTTGCATTGTCCTTGAGAAATAAAAAAGATAATAGTAATAAAATCTCTCATGCTGTGCTGACAAATGGTTGGTCTCATCTCAGGTCATGCATTCATCTGTTGTTTGTACTGCCTGCTGAATTAAATCACAGTCCATGTACTAAATGTATCCAATGTTCACTTGATAAGCAAACAAATACAACTAAGATGGGAGGAGAGCTGCTCACCGCGCTGAATCACCGCAGCTTGTTTCACTGACTGCTGCTGGAGTGACTGCAACTCAATAAGCCTGAATGGGAGAATCTGACATCAAAGTGAAAATTCTCCACATCTATGAGCTATCAGCTGGGTCACTGAAAGACAGGTTATGTAACATGTGTGCTAATATTCCTCTATTTCATGTGGTTTATCTATAAATAATGTCACCCTCTCAAAACATCTAAACAAATGTAGATTCCCAACTGAGATCTCCCTCCTCTGCTGTGACAGAGCTTCATGGCTTCTTGTTGTCTGCTCCTTTTTAAGCCTACTATTTGATGTTAGTGATCAAATGGACTGCACTTCTGGTGCAGAGAATCAGCCTAATAAAGTTATTGACAAGAACTACACTTTGCAGTTTTCATTTTTCACATTCATCTGGTAGGTTTTATCTTTGTTTTTGTCTGCTATGCAAATCTATGACAGGAAATAGAAAACAAAGCTGAAGTGAAAACTCTCTATGTTGGAGGTTTGAATGCCAAAACACCCCAGGATGCCCACAACATAATTTTAATCCATGAGTGTTTCAGCACACTGGATCTTCGGTAGCTATAGCTGAGGATTCTGGGTAGTGTAGTGTCTTCTACCATCCACACACTCCGAAAACATATTTGTTTCTCCGAATCGAAAGGGGAAAATACAAAAGCATTGTACACAATTTAAACCAATCAATGTTGTGTAATTAACAAGGATAATCTGGTGTTTTTGAGTTGATGAGTAGTGCAGATATCACTGTAAATAAAATCAATGGACAGTAAGGAGAATACTTACTTCCGGGTGTAAAATGCTCTGTTATCCAATGGGAATGGACGCTCAGCTCTTTGGGTCCGTAATACAATAAAGGGTACTTAATCAAATAGGAATATAATTATCTTTTAAATAACGTTAACTAAAGGGAACAATCTCTTTGACACAGCTGAAGCTCTGGCCTTCCTTAAAAACGAACTAATTTAATAAAAATCACAGTTGTATTACTTACAATACATTGTTTTTTGAGAACAAACATTGGTGAATAATGCACCATAATACATTCTGACGAAAAATAAAAATTATTATGAATACAAATAAAATAAAAGAAGCCTCCTGTGAGTTACTACAAGCTATACAGTAGATTTTAAAAACGTTTTATAGAATAAAAGCTCACTGCGGTACGTTGTAGAAATGCGTGTGTGCACCACGACAAAGGAGCCTCATTCACTTTACATTGGCGTTGTTTGCGTGGTGCAGACACGTAAATGTAACAAAGTTCGTGACTCCACCACGCACTGCGGTGTTAAGGAGTCGTGGTGGAGTCACGCATTCTGGTGAGATCAGGTTGATTCTACTCCAACAGGGTTTAACAGGCTAAAGGATTACCTGGAAACCCCCTAGTCCAGTGGCGGCCGGCCCATAGGGGCGCTAGGGGCGCCGCCCCACCTCTTCCCACATTCTAGATTGTCATTAAAAAATACTTACATTTTATTAATTGTATACTTTTCTTTTTAATGAACAAGGTACATATTATATAGTTGGTGTCAGTTAAATGTATAATCTACGATAAAATATCGATAAAAATTGTTTATTTAAAATTTAAAATTGCTTGGGGCGCAGAAATCTTTGCCCACAGGATGACAGGATATTATATGAATGAATCGTTTTTTTACCGATGCAAAGACACTACAATCGATTCATCGCGAGTTCAACCCAAACTGTAGCCAATGTGCACTCTTTCAACCAGTGCACTCGCATTTTGAACGTTTATGCCGGTGCACCGATGCGAATCGGTGAATCTTAACATCCCTAGTGCACAGCGATCGCGACCACTCTAGTCAATGCGTGTGTTTCCACCAGACGCGCCGCGTTGCGGCTCAGAAGCGTCCCAGAAGCGTCTCGGTGCTGGGCTCCGCAAAACATACGCGGCTGGTCTATTTTTGACGCGAGGCGTTGCATAGCGCCGGGCAGGAAGTGGAACGGTCAGAGCTCAGTCAATCCCCAAAATAAACTACTTTTGCAGACGCCATTTCTCCGTAGTCTTTCAAGTAGGAGAATAAATGCCAGCGTTCTCCTCTGGTTTACAGGCACTGCGTAAATTATATATATAGGCACGTTTATTTATATATTTGTTTATATATAGAATAATTATGATGATGAATGCATTTTTTTACCACTAAAATACAGCAACACATCTTTGATTCATGTCGTTTATAACTGGACTATTACAATTATTATGAACTTTGTCTGTACAAAGTAGCCTGTCCATGAAATATGCCCAAATCAACAAAAACTGCGAGCCGGCACGCAAGACGCTCCGCTTCTGAAACGTGCCCGGTGGGGTTTGACGCTGTAGAAGGTCGGAACAAAACCGCGGCGCAGCCGTAACGCGGCGCAGACGGACCCGGTAGAATCCCGGCGTGAGTCTCAAGCTCCTCCTGTAGTAGGTGGTCTGGTCACCTCCTGCCCCTCCTGTGGTCTTGTTCAGTCGGCCAACATCACCAGGACCAGGTCCCCATGTCTAATCATTGGTGATTTTTACAAACTCGACGAGCATACTGCCTACTGGAAGTGTTTCAGCTGCTGTCTCATACACATCTGACAGAAAACAAAAACACACTACAATCCAGCTGTCCACACCAGGCCCCCAGAAAGTGTGCCGGCCGTTGAAACACATTTTTGGAATGCCATGGTTGCCATACTTCTTGGTACAACAGCTTCTGTTACGTCATTTTGGCCCCAAAAATACTTTTTACATTGGGAAAGAGATATCTGTAAATCAGCGTATACTTTAGAAAATCAAATGGCTGGGGGTGTAGATCCACCTGAGCATGAAATAACCAGATTATGTTACCAAATCTCCTAACAAATTCTTTTTTCAACCCCTTCCTTTCCCTCATATGTACACCACTGTTATTGTCTCATACAATGTATCTTTACCAATGCATCTCTTATTCCTGTCCTCACCTCTTCCCTCCTTCCTCTCTCGCTCCCTCTTCACCCCCCCCCCCCCCCCTCCTCCGGATATCTCTCTTCTCTCCAGGTTGCTCTCCGCCTCCTCTCGTCTTCCTCTTGTTACCATTTTATAGTCTTGTTAGTTCCACTTGAGATGCCAAATGACAAACAATCTAAACTCAGTGAGCCGCTACCTTGCTGCCCTCATAGAGCTGCAGTCTAAACAAACAGGATGTGAGCAGAAACACTCACTCAGCCCGCCCCCGCACGCCCACCATCAACCTTATATAGGATTTAGTCACTTAAACACACACATGAGCTGTGTAACGACAAACACAGAGACATTTTCACCTTTATTTCCCAGCGTGAAGAGGCACGGTTAGATCAGATGCTGGGGCGTCATGTACCTCTGAATGATTTCTTATCGCTGAGATAGGTTTACAATAATTCTAGAAATATGATTTTTATGTATGAGTAGATTTCATTTCAATGTTAAATATTCTATTATACTGATATTCAGTAGAGTGTAAGTGTCCTTTTATGGTGTCTGTGTCCTTTTATGGTCAAAACACTGGCTCCATATTATCAATCAATCAATCAATCAATGTTTATTTATATAGCCCAATATCACAAATGTTACATTTGTCTCAGTGGACTTCACAGTTTGTACAGAATATCAGTATGACAATACGACACCCTCTGTCCTTAGACCCTCACATCGTACAAGGAAACACTTCCAGAGAAACACTCCACAGTTTAAAGGGGAACATGGGAGAAACCTCAGGGAGAGCAACAGAGGAGGGATCCCTCTCCCAGGACGGACAGACGTGCAATAGATGCCGTGTGTAAATCGAAGAGATAATACATTTACAACATAGGTAGACCAAATGTTTGGAAATGCATGTGTCTATAATAAGAAGATGAATCCACGAGGATGTCAACAATCCTGTGGGAGCCATGAGGGAAGTAGTATGATGAGAGTCAGGCAGGACCACAGTGACAGGTTCAGCCACGACTCGAAGTCCAGGACTCAAATCCAGAACTCAGGACAGAGGATCCAGGACACAGGACCACAGCAACAGGATCAGCCACGACTCAGGATCCCGGCGTAGATATAGACACCAAAAAGACATTTGGGGGAAGCTGGGTTATTCGGAACATGAGAGTACGCAGGTACAGACAGACAGAAGGAAGAAGTAAGGTGTCCCCCGACAGTCTAAGTCTATAGCAGCTAAACTAACGTGTCTACGTACATGGACTCCCTTAGGATAGGTTGAGGGAAAGGGTAGCAAGTAAGAAGTAAGGAACAGAGGTGGAGAGGCACAACGTGTCTACGTACATGCACTCCCTTAGGATAGGTTGAGGGAAAAGGGTAGCAAGTAAGAAGTAAGGAACAGAGGTGGAGAGGCACAACGTGTCTACGTACATGGACTCCCTTAGGATAGGGTTAGGGAAAAGGATAGCAAGTAAGAAGTAAGGAACAGAGGTGGAGAGGCACAACGTGTCTACGTACATGGACTCCCTTAGGATAGGTTGAGGGAAAAGGATAGCAAGTAAGAAGTAAGGAACAGAGGTGGAGAGGCACAACGTGTCTACGTACATGGACTCCCTTAGGATAGGTTGAGGGAAAAGGGTAGCAAGTAAGAAGTAAGGAACAGAGGTGGAGAGGCACAACGTGTCTACGTACATGCACTCCCTTAGGATAGGTTGAGGGAAAAGGATAGCAAGTAAGAAGTAAGGAACAGAGGTGGAGAGGCACAACGTGTCTACGTACATGCACTCCCTTAGGATAGGTTGAGGGAAAAGAGTAGCAAGTAAGAAGTAAGGAACAGAGGTGGAGAGGCACAACGTGTCTACGTACATGCACTCCCTTAGGATAGGTTGAGGGAAAAGAGTAGCAAGTAAGAAGTAAGGAACAGAGGTGGAGAGGCACAACGTGTCTACGTACATGCACTCCCTTAGGATAGGTTGAGGGAAAAGGATAGCAAGTAAGAAGTAAGGAACAGAGGTGGAGAGGCACAACGTGTCTACGTACATGCACTCCCTTAGGATAGGTTGAGGGAAAAGGATAGCAAGTAAGAAGTAAGGAACAGAGGTGGAGAGGCACAACGTGTCTACGTACATGGACTCCCTTAGGATAGGTTGAGGGAAAAGGATAGCAAGTAAGAAGTAAGGAACAGAGGTGGAGAGGCACAACGTGTCTACGTACATGGACTCCCTTAGGATAGGTTGAGGGAAAAGGGTAGCAAGTAAGAAGTAAGGAACAGAGGTGGAGAGGCACAACGTGTCTACGTACATGCACTCCCTTAGGATAGGGTTAGGGAAAAGGATAGCAAGTAAGAAGTAAGGAACAGAGGTGGAGAGGCACAACGTGTCTACGTACATGCACTCCCTTAGGATAGGTTGAGGGAAAAGGATAGCAAGTAAGAAGTAAGGAACAGAGGTGGAGAGGCACAACGTGTCTATTTACATGCACTCCCTTAGGATAGGGTTAGGGAAAAGGATAGCAAGTAAGAAGTAAGGAACAGAGGTGGAGAGGCACAACGTGTCTACGTACATGCACTCCCTTAGGATAGGTTGAGGGAAAAGGATAGCAAGTAAGAAGTAAGGAACAGAGGTGGAGAGGCACAACGTGTCTATGTACATGCACTCCCTTAGGATAGGTTGAGGGAAAAGAGTAGGAATTAAGAAGTAAGGAACAGAGGTGGAGAGGCACAACGTGTCTACGTACATGCACTCCCTTAGGATAGGTTTAGGGAAAAGAGTAGGAATTAAGATGTATGTGCCACATCTATACCATGAGCGCATTGCTCCTAAAAGGTTTTTGGGCACTGACACCAATCAACAGTTGTGCGTCGACTCGGCAGGGATCAAGGCACGTATATGCCTCTCCCTGCTTCCACCGTCTACACACACAACCGAATTGAAATGTAATATTAAAATTAAATAATGTGAAATATAGAATTGTTAAACTTTACAGTAATGCAGGGTTCTTTGGAGTGTTTCTGTTCAGCTCAGAGATCTGTTTGAGCGATAAATTATTTTCACAATGACGTCTTATGGCTTTTAATTTAATAAATAACTAAATCAATTATTCTAATAATAACAAAATAAAATCTCAACATAATTATTTGTTTTGTCATTACTAAACAACACCATTTTGAAAATTCAAGTAGCTCACTCTCCAAACTAGATTAATTGCCTTGTTAACTCATTATAAAACAATATTCACTGAACTTGACATAAAATAAAAATAAAACTGGCCAAAACTTTCTTGATTAGTCTTTCCACACACTCACCTCCTAAACTCACTGATTTTCCAGCTGTCTGTCTCTGCTGTTGCTGCACAGCAGTTCAGGTCCAATTGACCAACCCTAATTAAATCACATGAATGTTGATAACTGAGCGTCTCTGTGCAACCTGGTCTCACCAGAATGCGTGACTCCACCACGACTCCTTAACACCGCAGTGCGTGGTGGAGTCACGAACTTTGCTACATTTACGTGTCTGCACCACGCAAACAACCCCAATGTAAAGTGAATGAGGCTCCTTTGTCGTGGTGCACACACGCATTTCTACAACGTCCCGCAGTGAGCTTTTATTCTATAAAACGTTTTTAAAATCTACTTTATAGCTTGTAGTAACTCACGGGAGGCTTCTTTTATTTTACCCAAAGAGCAATGTGAGCGTCCATTCCCATTGGATAACGGAGGATTTTACACCCGGAAGTAAGTATTCTCCTTACTGTCGATTGATTTTATTTACAGTGATATCTGCACTACTCATCAACTCAAAAACACCAGATTATCCTTGTTAATTACACAACATTGATTGGTTTCAATTGTGTACAATGCTTTTGTATTTTCCCCTTTCGATTCGGAGAAACAAGAGTATAATTAATATGTATAATATCAGTTAAAATAAGTGCTTCAACATAGTTAACATTGCAGGAAAGTTGATTGTCAAGTTCCAAAACAAACCATGCAATATATTAGACGTTAAGTACTTTGTCAGGCTTAATATCTGTAGATACCCCCAAAGCTTTTTTCTTATTTAAAAGAAGACCTTAACCTAAAGTATTCTTTAATGTTTAAATAAAGCCTTATTAGTTTGTCTGTTTTGCACATCCTCCTATCAGGCACTAAACTGTTTTAATGTAGAGATCACTTACAGTATCTTCTTGATATTTTCTATTCTATATTATTTATATCATTGACCTTCCACATTCCCACTATATTAAGAGTATGTACTCTTAATATTTAAATGTTTTCATCAAATATAACACATTCAAAAGTGCTTTACAAAAATGAAAGACATTAAGAAAAAGGCATTTTAAAACAGTCATTAAAAAGCAACACAATCTACCTGCATTGCAATCACTCTAAACGTGTAATAACGTGCTTTAACCAGTAGGAGGTGCGGGTTAAAAAGCTGTCAAGTTTACAGTGTTAACAAAATAAAATATACTGCTGTTTCTGGTTTAGTTTACGACGGATATATTCTGTTATTGTTTTGATATTTGTAACACAAAAGCGATGTAAAAAACCCACAGCAACACAGAAAAGATGGTCTTAACATGACCCAGCGGTCTTGTAGTTAATAAAAAACAATAATATCAAAACAAATTATTACTACTAACTTTATTGTGAAATTAAAACAGAACGGTAAAAGAATAGTTTCCGGTCTATTCTGAGGCCCGATCTCTGTAGATAAATAAAGAACTACGACAGATGTGTAATGTTTAATGCAGCCAAACCATTCATTACAATGCATTCATGTGATGACTTTCAAAGAGTAAAGCAAGCACTGCTGAATACAGTATGATTTTATCTTTTACGCAACGTTTTGTTTCATATGGAATGCAGTTGGAGGTCAACCAATCACAGAGCTTGAGGCAAAGCGGAACAATAGCTGAGGATTCTGGGTAGTGTAGTGTCTTCGGCCATCCTAAACTCTGAACAAATATTTGTTTCTCCGAATCGAAGGGGAAAATTACAAAAGTATTGTACACAATTTAAACCAATCAATGTCGTTTAATTAACAAGGAACAAGGATAATCTGGTGTTTTTGAGTTGATGAGTAGTGCAGATATCACTGTAAAATCAATCGACAGTAAGGAGAATACTTACTTCCGGGTGTACAATTCTCCGTTATCCAATGGGAATGGACGCTCACATTGCTCTCTGCGTCCGTAATACAATAAAGGGGACATGATCAAATAGGAATATAATTATCTTTTAAATAACGTTAACTAAAGGGAACAATCTATTTGACACAGCTGAAGCTCTGGCCTTCCTTAAAAACTAACAAATTTAATAAAAATCACAGTTGTATTACACACAATTCACTATTTTTTGAGAACAAAAATTCGTAACTAATGCACCATAATACATTCTGACGAAAAATAAAAATTATTATGAATACAAATAAAATACAAGAAGCCTCCCGTGAGTTACTACAAGCTATAAAGTAGATTTTAAAAACGTTTTATAGAATAAAAGCTCACTGCTGGACGTTGTAGAAATGCGTGTGTGCACCACGACAAAGGAGCCTCATTCACTTTACATTGGGGTTGTTTGCATGGTGCAGACACGTAAATGTAGCAAAGTTCGTGACTCCACCACGCACTGCGGTGTTAAGGAGTCGTGGTGGAGTCACGCATTCTGGTGACACCAGGTTGCTCTGTGGACTTCCCAAGGCTCCTGCATGCTGGACGAGAACTTTAGTGCTCATGGCACTATGTTTTGTCTCTGGGCCAGTCCACTTATTATTTCTTCCTTACACTTTATAATATAATATAGAGTCATTTGTGTTGGTTGATAAATGTCAGCTTCATTTATCACAGTCTTCCCATGCAGATAGTGGGAAACTGTCGTGTTGGAGCAGTTTCATGTTTTTGTTATGCTCTTCAGAGACTTCGTACATTATTCCATCATTCAGAAGGCTAAGGTCACAGGACGAGCTGTTGGTGTTAGTTGTGACAGATTATTCACAATACATCTAAACCCATGAAAAGAAGATGCCTAAACCACCTCCTTTACTATCAGGACTAACTGCACATTGCACATAGACTATCAGTGCTAACAACATATTGGGCTAACTAGCTTCATGTCCGAGTGGAAACTACAAACCAACAGCACGATGATGAAGTTTGACGTTTAAAGTTCTAAAGCTGGACAAGATTCAGTTTTTTGTTCATAAACATGCAAAGACCTAATCTTGTTTGTTAATAACATGTTAACTATTTTTACAATAATCAACAGTTTACAAGTGATTATGTTCAAACCTCTTAAACAAGATGGTACATAATCTTATGAAAATGATGTGCAGTCAAATCAGTTTCACTGAGAGATGTGAAGAAACCATGCCATGTTTTATTATTTAATTTTTTCTATTGGATATAAGTTGCATTTACTCAACCTCTATTAAACATTCCAAATAATAACACACGATTTTCAGAATGGCCGTAGTGGCAAACGGTGGTACTACAACTTCCATGAAGTCCTTTTGGCCCAAACATACTTTTTCCCATTGACTTACATTGGGGAAGATATGTCTGTAAATCAGTGGATCCTTCCTTTTAGCAAAATGAACTACCCTCCACGAACACTTTTTAAAACCATTAGGATCGAAAAGTTTTGTACAAGTTTGCAATCCAGAGTTTTTTCTCTCTCCAATCATTTGACTGAGCCGAGAGTGGAAGATCCAGACGGGGCTTAAGGAATACTCAAGTGTGCATTCTCTATAAGCAAAAGGCCCCGGATGATCCGGGTACTTTATGAATCTACAGTCGCTCCATTTTAGGCTTCATGCACCACTGAGCCACTTTCATAGGAATGGTCGGGGCCCTGCCTGCAGTTGTCCAGTTCTCTTTATACATCCACAGATTACCATGATTCTCAAAAGTGTTCCTCTGAGAGACATTTTAATGTCCCATGGAAATCTACTATATGTGACTATGGCCAACCACACAATGGGGAGCTAATGAGCAAACATGGCTACAATTACTGTACATTTTATCAAAGGTCAAAGTCCACGTTTCTCGAGTATAATGACTGTGCTAAAATTGGCCTTTGAGGATTAAAAGTAGCTCGGGGGTGCTATACAGCCTGTGTGCTCTGTGTGATATCAGGTCTTTGGGATGAAGCCTATGATCCCCCAAATCTCCTGAACATCCAAGCAACTTTATCCTGACCATGGCTTGTGTTAGGAGGCGCTAAAGGACATGCTGTGGGCCAAGTCACTGCCGAATTTTGCAACTTTTACCAGTCATGTCTGGGAATATTTTCCTACTTTCCAATCCTTTTCCATCCATAGCCCCTCAAAAATGAGTGTGAAAAGCAGCAAAATAATACCCTTTAGAGAAACAATACATTTCTTGCCACTGTCATGCTCTGGCCCTAATCAGCATTCATATGAGTTGTAAAAACATGTGACACCACAGATCAACACAAAGAATACTTCTGCTTTATCAAACATCTGCCGATACTGTGTCAGCTGTTGGCTCTGGTGAGTGACTGTTCCATGCTACTATCTGAGCCGTCACCACCCTGTGTGTGGGTGTGTGTTTGTTTTCTGTGGTGGAGGGGAGGTGCAGGGTGAACAAACATGTCCTTTTGAGTCAGTGGCTGCTAAGCTAATATTGACCAGGGCGCCGGGCGACATGCAGCAGGTCAAATTAAGCACAGTAGCGACTGTCGCATGGCACACACAGCCAATAACACACCTTATCAGCTGGATAAATTAGACTCCGTCTGTCAGACTGATCACCAGCACACCACACAGTGAGGGGGGGGGGGGGGGGGGGGGTGAACACAAGCCTTTCATATTTTTGTATTCTTGCTGTAGCATGTATATTTATATCTGTAGCCTGTGTTTTAGGCATTTATCCCTTTTCATAACCTCACATATAAACGTACCTGAAAAAGGGGATTAGCATCTTATATGGAATCCAACCAGAGACATGTTCTCAACACTGACTGCTGGCTCTGTTTATTTTTACGTTGAGTCTCTTATGAAAGAATCCCTTAAAATGCACTTGTAACTACACTGAAAACAAAACCCAACACCTTTATACATTTGGCTGCTGTTAGCAATAGGCCACATGATGCCCTTTACTGCGGTGGCCGACAGGTGCATTACAACGGCCGAATGTATTTCCAATTAGGAAAAATGCGCTGCAGCTAAAGAAACAATGTAAATATAAAAAACAAAAACGTGGAACAATTTTGGAAACTTACCTAAAATGTAAGTTGTATTGTATAATTTTAACAATGTGATCAGATCTGCTTATAGCTAACCAGCTCGCCTAGTCATTTAAAATAAACTGTCAAAACAGTGACTTGTATTCACAGCGTTTTGTTGATGCAACTCTTTTAGTAAATGCTGCGCATGTTTTGTCAACTTGGTGAATGTTTTTAAATGTTGTACATATGTCATCAAGGTGGTGAAGATGTTTCTTACTTTGCATGTGTTTTGGTACATTTCAGTTATTATATTTGCATAATTTCTGGAGTTGAAGTGCGTTTCCCCTAATGGAAGTGTTTTGGGCTGTTGCAGCCTGTTCGCACCTGTTGGCCACCGTACTTTGCTGTTGTAAAATCACTTAAAATTGCCTTCTCAAGGATTTGCTTTTATAAAAAACCTATTTTTTATCAATATTTGTTGGAAAGAGGCAAACCAGGATATCATTGTTTGATCTTCTTTGAAACAGCTTTCAAATGACGTTTAAATTAACCATGACATGATGATTAAAAAAATTAGGAACCTGCTGAGATGTCATATGGTGGTGAAATGAAAATGAATAAATAAACAACAACATCAAAATGCACACTGCGCTGTAGGCTTAGTATGCATGTGCACAACAAGTCCTTGAGTAGATGTATTGAGCTTATTATCGTTGCTAATTGAACAGAGCAGCTTCAGCAAGATGTGTCTCCATACAGAGTGGAAAACAAATAAGTGTGGCGGGTGGCTGAATGAAGATGGAAGGATCCTAAATCAAAGGAGCAAACTAAAATAGAACTATATGTTCTATGTGCTCTGGAAATAAAACAAATAATCTTTATTATGGTAAACAGGCACAACCATACAGAGAGAATAGAAGTCTAAAATGTAGGGTTAACGATCCCAAATTGAGTAAGATTGTAGTAAGTAAGATCAAATAAATACAGATTTTTTAAAGCAAGAAAAAGAAAGTAGACTTTGATTTGTGTTCTAGTTACGTATTCCTGACGTCGGTGATGAGGGGGAAATGAAACCCCCAGGTTGTGTAAGTGTGCACACCCTTATAACTGCTGCTTATGTAGCCTAATTTAATTTAAAAAGATTTCACTAAATACATTACAAAGGAAACAAAAGCCAATTTAGCTGTTCCTTAAACCAACACGAGGGTTCCTTACTAGATCAGCGAAAAACAGGATTTCATTGGAATGTCCCTGTTTGGTGAATTTAAAGCTAGAGGTCAATATAAATAACACTTAACAGACAGCAGGAATAAGGGACGTGTTCCAAACTGGTTCTCAGAGAAAAGCATGTGTTACTGACAGTACCACTGCTGCACTTTTACAGCTAAAGGCTCTGTGAACGAACTGAGACGGTCTTTAGTTTCCTGCTAATATTTGTATTGCACTGTGACTACCTGCTTCAGATCATGAAGGAATCTATCCGTCATCCTGTCACAGTTTGCTCAGGAGACATCTGATGTGGCAGGAAGTACCACAGAGGAGGTTTTCCAGATGTTTTATATCTGTCTGTCCTTCCTTTTGTCTGTTGACAGATTTGGTCATCACAACAGTGTCACAACCGTGCAAGAAGAATATTCGCAGATGTGGAGTTGAGATCAAAATTAAGGTTGAGTCTGAAGATAGATGTGGTCCGAGCAAGGGCGCCAAAATTAGACGCCCCTAAGATCATTTAGCGTGGATTTTTGCCCCTATTTATGTCCCTTTTGGATCCATGAGCACATACTCTTTGTGTCGCTCAGACCCTTCTTGCCCATTAATAGGTTTACTCACTTCAGCAGTCCAGCTCCCACTTTTGCAACAAATACAGCTACGTTAGCCAAAGCTGTAGCTAGCTTTTTCCTTTTCTCTCTGCTTAACTCAGAGTAAAATCTGTCTTTTAACAGC
The DNA here is from genome assembly GCF_902827165.1 of Trematomus bernacchii. Taxonomy (NCBI): domain Eukaryota; kingdom Metazoa; phylum Chordata; class Actinopteri; order Perciformes; family Nototheniidae; genus Trematomus; species Trematomus bernacchii. The sequence continues at coordinate 3,927,546 of NW_022987950.1, forward strand.
TACATTTACACCAAGTTCCCCAGCTACTTTGTGACTGTGTTTGTCTGCTGTTCGCTGAGCAGGTAGAGTACAGTGGATTCAGCTGAAACAGCTGATGGACTGGATTTTTTAAAGAAAAATACAGTTAAAGTGAATGATCATTCAGTATCCTCAGGTCCAAATCATAGTCACGGATGTGTGTTTGGCTATAGTTAGTTAGTATAGTTAGTTAGTTAGTTAGTTAGTTAGTTAGTTAGTTAGTTAGTTAGTTAGTTATACCAGCACTTAAGTTAATCATTTTATACAAGAAACACTTGCTGTTTGTATTTTATCTATAGCGCCTGCCTGAGGGAAACAGCTCTGAATGTGATTGAAAAGGGTAGCAAAAGTCACTTCCTTATTTATTTCCTTTATTTCAGTCTAATTTATTAATTTGTGCCTAATCTATGTGAAACTGCAGGTGGAGTTTCAGCTCCATATGCAGGGGCGGCGGGTACTGTAGGCTAGGGAAGGCTAAGCCTTCCCAAATATTTTTGTTGCATCCTGGTAAAATAAAAATATAATGTATAATGTTTGTGTCTTTGACATTAGCGCTGCTATGCTGCCACCTGTGCCCTGTACTACGAAGCCAGTTCAACAGACCCTGGATATGTTTGAGTTATCTTAAAGGGGACCTATCATGCAAAATGCACTTTTGTACGTCTTTTACATGAATATGTGTCCCCGGTGTTCCAGGGAACTCACCAAGTGTCAGAAAACACAACCCTCTCTATTTTCCTCCATACCCAAATCTCTAAAAAAGGGGCTGCAACGGATCTGATAAAAACTGATCCAGATTTGAACACTGTCCTGACGTCAGGACGGTGGCGCTAGGCTATTGGGCCAACTCCACCAATCAGGAGGAGACAGCCACGGCCATTGCCGTTCGAAAGCGCTGGAGACGCTGTAGTACATATGCCAGGCCTGTAAGTGGCGCTGTAATCTGCCACAAAAGCAGCAAAGAAGACTTGGTTACCATGGTTACCCTTCTGTTTATTCTCCGCTGTGGCTTTCTTTCTCCCTCCCCGAGGCAAGCGTTTGCTCCCGCTGCTTTAATTCAATGCAATCCCTCCCCGTCGAGGCAAGCACTGTAATTCTCTCCGGTTAGTCCACCAGCAGATGACAAACACCCACCTCTCCGCCTCTTCCAAGGAACGAGGGGACCGTGCAGCAGAGTTTCAGTTTCAGTTTCTTTCGCCGGTCAAGATGTCCGTTAAAGTTTAAATCTTCCGGACAAAATTTGAAAAGTGCCGGTCAAAGGTCTTCTTTGTTATTTATTGAGCTTTAAAACAAATTAATAACGACTCTATAGGCCTATAATAACACGGAGGACGGAGATCTCTTTTTCTCCCCCTCTTCTGACAGCCCAGCAGCTGATCAGAGCACGTCTCCCCTCTCCTGCAGGGGGGCGTGGTCAGCAGAATCAGACCCGTAGACAGCAAACAGCACATAGAGCGAAATAAGGCATGGCTAAAATGCATGATCTGTTTGGTATTTTGAAAACAGAAACGTATAAATATACCTTATATAGGTATGGCCCTACAATATATCATTTAAATATAGCATGATAGGTTTCCTTTAACTAACCCTAACAAACGAGATCTCGCTAAGCGGTCCTACGACGCTGGTTAGGTTATCAACTCGGTAAATCAAGCCAGGGTTTCTCTCTCCAGCTGAGAGCGCGTTCATGTGAAAGGGGCGGGGTTAGCTACATTTGACCAATCACAAACAGGGACAAGTGTATATACTGACAGCGCAGCGTCATACTTCATTAATGAAAAGTAAACTAATATTAGACAAATATGAACTTTAAACATCCATGATTTAAACATATAATCCAGGATACAAGCCACATAGTTGCACCTGCAAGGTGAATATATAACAACTGGTTAAAAAATAAATAAACTACAGAGTGTTTGATAGCGTACAACAGTTTTATGATATCACTGCCCCATCTAAAGGCCCTGACACACCAGGCAGTCACCAGAGAACTCGCCGACACCCGACACCGACAGTTCCATCGACGAGTTCTCCTGCGTCTTGGCCATGTGTCGCACTGGAAATCACCGCAAAGACTTCAGCCGAGCACGTACGAACTGCGCATGCGTGAGTGGCAATAACTCTCCTTACCAGCAGGCGGCGGTAGTGTGTATTCGTCATTCAAAATAGGCAACAACCTGAAGACAGAGAAGAAGAACAGACTGATATAAACAAACAAATAGCGTGTGCGTTCCATTTTCACTCTCGTCCATCGAAAACATGTTTTAGAATATAAAAATACATGAATGATGAAATGAGCACATAAAGTGCAGACATACTATAAAATCACAGTTAATAGACCTGCATCTGATGATCGCAGTGTTCTGGCGGGTGTGTAGTTTATTGAGTCAGCAATGTAATAATGGCCACTTCTTGCTAAATTTACGATGAGATGAAAAACCGGACTTGACCAAAGAAATCACGGAGCTCTCAGCAGAGGACAGCCGGGGACGCTCCCGCCGATATCAGAGATGTCCCTGCTATGTGTGGGAGGTAAGAGAGGACATTTAAGGGCTATGTTTGATGTCTTTAAGTATCACCTGCTGGGGTTTAGCTGCTGTCCTGTGCCTTAAATCGTTTGTTTACGTCCCTCACTTCCGTTTCGCTTCTCATTTGCTGAACAGCTGATCAGAGTGGTTTCTTGGCCCGATAGCTTGTGTCCGACACCCGGCCGATTCAACATGTTGAATCGGCCGGGTGTCGACCGTGAAAGGCCAAATAAGGCGTGTCACGGCCGAGGGTTCGGGACACACCAAATTGACTTTGGGCAACAAGGAACCCGTTGTCGCCCAACAACGCAAGACGGCCGATATCGGCCTGGTGTGTAGGGGCCTTTAGACACGAGGGGATCTGACTTTAATTACATTTGACTCGAGTGTTTCGTCAACTTAATGTGTTGCTTAAAATAACACTTCTGCATACAGTATGTTACACTGTAAGTGATGCACGGCCAGATACGGCTCAAGAAGCTGACTCAGATAAGGAAATATATGATATATGATATGTGATGTGATCGATGATCTGATTGATGATGTGATATGAATGATAAGTGCGACACGTCGGCGTCTTCTCTGCATACGGCAGTTTAAACTGTATTTCCTTTATCCTGTAATATGACTTGATAGCTTTAAACTCCGCACACTGAGCTCTGATTGGTCAGCAGGCGGTGCTTTCACTGACTTGATCTCTTATCTATAGACGCCGGAGGCGGGCAGCGTCAGGTAAAAAAAGGTATTTAGCCTTCCCAAACCTGAGACTCACGCGCCGCCTATGTCCATATGGTCTGCATCTTAACTCATTCACACTCACTGAGGCCTGTTCACAGAAGCTGTCTCACTGCCTGTAAGTCAACTCACCGTCATTTCTCACATCACAAAGTCTCAGGTTTTAAAAAGAGACAATATCAAACTAAAGAGGGTGAAGATAGAGAGCATGCAGGGCGGGCCCCCCCACATCAAGGTCCCTTCATTAGCGACAGCTGTTGAACTGCAGTCAGATGACTCAAGTTGATTTGAAAGTCTTTAAAGAGTTGTCGCAACCGGGCTGTGGTTGGTGTGTATCGGAGGGGAATGAGGATTGAAAAGTGATGGAGAGTGACAGCCGACAGATTGCAGCTCGCAGCTCGCCCTCAGGTGAGACTGGAGAGACAGATCCCCCCCGCTGATGTTAGGAGAGCACAGCTGTGTGTGTGAGCAGGGCTGCAGAGAGAGAGGGCAGGAGAATGAGCATACAGCATAAACGTGTGTGTGTGTGTGTGTGTGTGTGTGTGTGTGTGTGTGTGTGTGTGTGTGTGTGTGTGTGTGTGTGTGTGTGTGTGTGTGTGTCAGCCCCGCGGCTGAGGATCTGCTGTCGCTAAGCAGCTGACACTTCTTAGCGACAGACTGACAGATTTTCACAAACTAATTTGACTCCGAGGAAGACGAAGCTCCTGAAAACTTTTCACATCCTGCCAGTGGAGAATACATGAAGATGATGATGATGAAGACGATGATGAAGATGATGATGAGCTAGAAGTCGACACACACATACAGAGCGCTGCAGAGAGATGCATGATTTCAAAGAGGAGGCGGCAGGGTGAGATGCCAGTTTAGTGCATTACTACACTGAGGAAACTCAAACATTGGCCTTAAATAAATGTATAATGTCAACATATTTCGTTCGTTGAAAGCAATAATATTAAGTTAAACCTTTTATTTTTTATTTAAATATTATATTATTGCTTTCAACTAACCTAATACATTTATGTGTAATTTGTTGACATAATACATTTCATTAAAGTCAACATTTGAGTTTTTCAGTGTACAGTCAGGTTAAGGTTAGTGTCTAACAGCCGTCCTGTCCACTGGTGTAAAGTAACTGTACTTAATTACAATTTTGAGGTACTTGTACTTTACTTGAGTATTTCCATTTGATGTTACTTTGTACTCCTACTGCACTAAAATTCAGAGGTAAATAGTGTACTTTTACTCCACTACATTTATTTAATACCTTTATTTACTTTTCAGATTAATGATAAAAAATAGGATTTATTTTACCCAGCACTAAATTAAAGGTGGGGTAGGTAAGTTTGAGAAACCGGCTCGAGATACACTTTTTGTTATATTCCATGGAATGCTCTTAACATCCCGATAGCAATGAATATCTTAAGTGCTTTGACAAAAAATCCATAACAAAATGTCATCTGTGGAAGCAGTAGTACTGTAAAAAGCACGACCAATCATTTTAGCCGGCCCGGCTAAAATAACTGGATGGCCTACCTGCCTGTCAGCCTTCCATCTGTGCACAAACTTATCTCGTGCCCTCATTGGTCATGTGCGCGTTCGTGTGTGTTGGAGGAGGGGCTCTATAAGGAAGTGGCAGATTTTCTCCGGTTGTGTATTTTCAAATTCTAGCGATCTCGAGCCGGTTTCTCAAACTTACCTACTGTACCCTACCTTTAACTGCTATGCCTCGCATCTCTGCTCTGTGTCATTGTGTATGTCTTTTTATTTTCTTCCTCCCAACCCCCATCCCCTCAGGAAGCCTTTTGCCTCCTGTCAGGTCATCATTGAAAATAAGAATTTGTTCTTAATTGATTTTCCTGGCTAAATAAAGGTTCTACTACTACTATTACATGTTTAGCTCCTCTGTATTATTGGTGTCACATATATATGGTACTGCCCATCTTCTATCTGTGGATGTGTTGCTACAATGTTTGTAATCACAAAATACACAATAAAGCATAGATCAACCATTATTCCTAACAATGGCTTATTGTGAGTTGAATGGTAAAGCTGTAAACAAGGCGAATTTGTGCTACTGGAACACAGTCAACTCGGACGTGAAGTCACTCCCAGTTCCGACCTCCGACATGTTTAATGAAATATATGTAATTATAATCTAACATACAGACAAACTCTTATCTCTGTTTTCTTTCTTCAGCTCTGCGCTCAGCTGCTCATCTTTCTGTTACATAGTCATGGTGCCTGGTCAGAATGTTTTAGTATTATTAAATATGATTAGATTCAGCTTTATGGTCATTGCTGGTCTGGTACAATGAAATTCAGTGAGCATCTAGGGAACCTTTTTCCTCTCAAGGGCCATTTCAATTTCAAGGGCCGTACAAATTATTGACCTGTGTGTGTGTGTGTGTGTGTGTGTGTGTGTGTGTGTGTGTGTGTGTGTGTGTGTGTGTGTGTGTGTGTGTGTGTGTGTGTGTGTGTGTGTGGTTGTGGCGGGAATTTATTTATCAAATGTGGATAGAGAATCAAACCATTCAGCTTTCTTTGTCGTATTTTATTTCTTGCCATAAAGTTCAGTCAGTCACACAGAGAGCCTACAGTCTGCAGAGAGAAAGATGAAGAATAGAGTTTGGGTTGCATATTTTAACACAGAGAGAGGAGAAAGGGAGGGGGGGTGAAGCTTGGTGATAATGAAAGGAGCATTCTGGAAGTTAGGGAGGTATGGAGGCCATATCAGGATGTTCTCAGATCAACAGAAGTTGAAGGTCATACTGTTGGTGCACATAGACTGTAACTAATAACATTGCAACACATTTCCTTAATAAGGAATGTTCCCAAGCTTAGCTAAGAAGTGTGAGAAGTAGTAAATATAGATAGACATTAGAAAATACGAATCACACAATGATTTTATTAAAGTAAGTAAATGAGTATAATATTTTTCTATTACAGTGGTAAATAATGTTGATCATTTATTAAGTATACATCCAAGCTGTTGAACTTTTCAACTTAGAATCAGCTCCTGCATCACAGCATGAGCTGATAAAAAGATAATAATCACCAAACTATTTTTCTCCAAAGTGTCAAGTCACGTTTTTTTTTATCATAAAAGATTTTGTGAAAAGTATAGCAGTCATTGTGAACTGTAATTTTACCATCAATATCAACTGGAAGTTAGGCTGTATTTTATTACACTCAGCTTATTCTTTAAAGGGGACTTATCATGCAAAATGCACTTTGTGATGTCTTTTATACATAAATATGTGTCCCCGGTGCGTCGGGGAACTCACGCAGCGTGAGAAAATAAAACCCTCTCTCTTTTCCTCCGTACCCAAATCTTTTAAAAACGGGTGTACAACGAGCGGATACAGACTTCCATCCGAACTGACGTGTCCATCCGAGGTGACGTCGGCGGACCCACAGAAAGTTGCTATCAGAAACAATGCCTGACGTGTTTTGGACGTCTTTGTTTACATTAGCAAGCCTCGCTAACACTCAGAGCTAACCTGTACTGTGTAGAGCATATGTGTTTAAAAAGCAGGAAATAACAAAAGGAACTCACCTTGTGATAAACCTGCAAGAGAAAAATCATTTGAGCTCCATACTGTTTCAGAAATAATCCTTGACGTGGTTTAAACAGGATGGCGTTTTATCACAACCGAATTTAACTTTATCTCCGGTAGAATTCTGATCAGGCATTAGCTCCGCCTCCTCTTATTTATTTTTTTCAAGCTAAGGACCCAAAATCTGCGTTTCTCTAACAGGGCTGCAAAAGAGGGGTTTGAGCAATATGAGGCATGGCTACAATGGGTGATCTGTTTGGTATTTTGAAAAAGAAACTTCACAGACATGTTTTATATAGGTATGGCCCTACAATATATTTTTCAAATATAGCATGATAGGTCCACTTTAACACCTTTTATCACTGAAAACTGAGCTTTTTCAGAAATAGTTTTCAGTGTTGAGTTCTTGTGGAAAACCGAGTTTCAGCTTGCACGCGGGAAAAAAAAGAACTTGCTAATACAACTTTTACCTTTTTTGTTTTGGAGGATGGAGAGGAGAAAAACATGAACAAAAACACCTGTGTATGTGGAAACTAGACCTAAAAGACCAAAGAGTAAGAAAAGAAGGAAATAGGCGCTTTCACACCAAGTACTTTGGCGTACTTAGTTCATCAGAACTTAGTTCATCAGAACTCTTTAGATCTGATGAACTAAAGAGCAGATTGCGTTCACACCGGAATAAGTTCCCTGAGGGAGGGTTACGCAAATGAAGCTGCTGACGTCACTTCTTCTTCTTCTGCTTTGGGTTTACTGGCAGGCCGCAAACAACCTCACGGCGTATACTGCCACCCGAAGTCCCCGGCCGGAAGTCCCCGGAGTTGGGGACTGGTAGAAGCTGCTGGGACTCCCAGCAGCTTCTACTGAAGCCTTCCGAGTAAATCGCCAGAACGCCGACACCTCCTCATCTCTACCGCTCCCATGTTTTATTTTGTGTTGCCATAAGTTAGTCTCTCTCCGTTTGTGCGCTGGGCGAATGCTAATGCTAATAATGCTAATGCGAGGATAATAAAATGGCTCTTTCACAAAACGTTTTGGGAGTTTTACGGGGCGTGGTTTGCAATCCGCCCAGCAAAACAGAAATGGGAACCTTTTTCTCCCATGAAAGTACCTGCTCTCTAGCAGGGACGGAAAAGGGGTGAAAAGTTTCTCATGAACTAAGCTCTAGTTCCGGATTTTTTTGGTGTGAACGCACATTTTCTGAACTATATCGGAGCTATACTGGGAAAAGTACTCCGGTGTGAAAGCACCTATTGAAGCTAATTTTCTTAGTGGCCAAAGGGTGTTACTACAACTTCCGTGTCAGTCCGTGACGTCATTGGGCCGAAAGACTTGTTCCTATTGACTTACAAGATAAAGAGACGTCTGTAAATGCTTTTATTTATGTAAATAATGTTATGAATATGCAGCATCCCTAAAACAAATAATTTCTGCTCAGTCCTCACTCTCACACATAAGATAAAGACATTGAGGTTTCTCTATTGTTGTCATCCGCCAATGATTTTTCAGTCTGGAGCAGAAGATGTATAGAGATCTTCCTGATGCTATGAAGATTTCATCTGTAGCCTTAGAAATGTTAAAGAGAAGGACAGCAGGGGTTTTCACATATGGAACACTTGCGCTCCTATTGGCTAGTGCTCCAACACATTGTACGTGATAGGCTAAGGGGTTGGACATCTCTAAGGGGTTAACTAATCACAACAGAGCCGGCCAGCTAACCAATCAGAGCAGACTGGGCTCTGGTTTCAGACAGAGGGTGAAAAGAGGTGCTGCAGCACAGGCAGTATGAGAACAATAAAGAGCTTTCTGAACATTAAAGCATGGAGACATGTCACAGTAGAGACACTACATACTGATATACACCTGAACATCAGCAGGAGAGGACTCTTTAAAGTAGAGACACTACATACTGATATACACCTGAACATCAGCAGGAGAGGACTCTTTAAAGTAGAGACACTACATACTGATATACACCTGAACATCAGCAGGAGAGGACTCTTTAAAGTAGAGACACTACATACTGATATACACCTGAACATCAGCAGGAGAGGACTCTTTAAAGTAGAGACACTACATACTGATATGAACCTTAACATTAGAATAACAGGGCCCCTTTAAAAGTCCAAGCCCGAGGCACAGCACAGAAGTGCAATGACACCAATATATTTTTTTCCTTCGTGTTATGTACAATGTAATATGTTTTGGAAGGTGCTATATAAATACAGTTTTATCATTATTATTATTATTATTATCATTATTATTATTATTATTATTATGTACAAGACATAGCTGTGTAGCTTTTTCTAGGTAGTGAGATACTGTATGTGTCCATGTGATTTCTGTCTCCTGGAGGTAAGTAGAATTTTGTTTATAGGTATCAATGTTCCTATTACTCTGCATAATCTATAGGACATGCTGCCACCAGTTTCCAAAGTGACTCTCTCTTTGGTAGAAAGAGGTTCCAGTGAAAGATGTTGCTGTTTTTTTTGTATAGTTTTGCAACATAAAATATACCAGTGTATAAAATGTTATTGATTTAAGGTGTATGCAAAACATAAAGATGATTTATCTTTACCTTTTAAATAAATGTCACACTGAGAAAACCCTCCAGGTGTGTGAGTGAATGTGTGAAAGAAATAAAGCAACACCAGAGCTGACATCATGTGATCTCTGAGCAGGGTGCTACAAAACACCACCGCTTCACACTAAATACTGAAAAAAAAGAAAAACAGGTTCTGAAAGAAAGATCACCACTTTAGCAGCAACTCACGAGTAACTGGTGGACACAGTCAAACACATTCTTTTCACTTTGCAGAGCAGCTATAAGTCTCAGCCTGCTTTGAGAGTCAGTAAAAAGTCCAATTCAAAGGCCGGACACACACACATCCACTCATCAGCCCTCCAACACTCACCAGCTCTTGTGGGAAATTACAAGGCCGACACACAATGGACTGCTGTTTGTCTCTGTGTGTGTGTGGCAATACAAAGTGTTGATGTAGACCTGTGGCAGAGCAACTTATATGAAAAGAGCCGGAATTAAAAGCCACACACACACAGCCACGTAAATCCAACCTCTATATTAACTCCATGGGGACCCTCGGATGGTCAATAAAAATGCCCCGAGACCTTGATGCAGATCTGATAGTCCTGAAAGCGGCCCGGCTGTTATCTGCTGCGTGGAGATAGGCTACAGTAATTCACTTAGATCCAGATACTTCAGATAAACTCCTCTGCTGGGAACACAACAACAACAAGACAGACATGGCAGGAGGAAACACCGTATTCCCAACTCAATATCCCCCCCTCGCTGCTTCTTCTCGTCTATCTTTGCATCTAAGTTCCTCTCCGTCGCCTTTCTAAAATACTGTCCCCTGTCTCATGGATGAACTCCCTCTCTCTCTCTCTCTCCTCTTACCCCTCTTCCTCCTTCTCCTCTGCACATTTCCATCCCTCTTTCTTTCTCTCTCTTTGGCACAATGAACTAGGCAGGCCACATCCTGCAGCGAAGGCATTATCTAAAAAGAATCTATAAAAGTCATCAGCGTTTTTGTTGTTTTTCATTTCTGGAGCCGCTGCTTCAGCAAGCTGTACCCCCCCCCCCCCCCTGATGGAGGCAGAGAGAGGAAGGGGGTCAGATCCCTTCAGAGCGATGCCAGCACACACAAACAGGCGCAGCTCTTGGATCTCAGTACAGTCGGTGGCTCAGGTCTCATTTCGCTTGTTTTTCATTCTGTCCTTCATAAAATAACTACAGTCAGTGCATTTGTGAGGACTGAAGTATGGAAAAAGTATTCAGAGCTTTTTTCTCAGTAAAAGTCCTCAGTAATCTGTACATCAAGTGGCAATAGACTTTTTATTTTGCTCTGACGTATGTTGAATGCACAATGTTCTGGCTGTGGAATAATAACACCCTTGCTGTTAGCTTGGTTCCCTCACATTTGAGCTTCTCAACATAAATCAGTTTACTTCCAGGTTTCATGGAATATAGTTTGGTTCTATTTACTCACCTTTATTGTGTGATCTGTTGAGCTAATTTGTAACATGAGGTTATTTGAGTTGAGATGAGTATGTTGTACACAGAGATGCATCCAAACTAACCATCTCATTAAAGGTGGGGTAGGTCATTTTGGAGAAACCAGCTCGAGTGCGTAGAATTTGAAAATACACAACCGGAGAAAATCTGCCACTTCCTTATAGAGCCCCTCCTCCAACACACACGAACACACACATGACCAATGAGGGCACGAGATAAGTTTGTGCACAGATGGAAGGCTGACAGGCAGGTAGGCCATCCAGTTATTTTAGCTGGGCCGGCTCAAATGATTGGTCGTGCTTTTTACAGTACTACAGCTTCCACAGATGACATTTTTTTATGGATTTTTTGTCAAAGCACTTCAGATATTCATTGCTATCGGGATGTTAAGAGCATTCCATGGAATATAACAAAAAGTGTATCTCGAGCCGGTTTCTCAAACTTACTTACCCCACCTTTAATGCAACATCATGCACGTTACAATCTGGCAATTATCATTTGTCTTTTAAACATAACAACAAACACATAGATTTATAATTGGTATTAAGCAGACTCATACAAGAACCCCAACATGTTCGATGGCCCCTCAGAGGAATGGCACCCAAAGTTATGCAAAGTACCTCAATGTAATAATTAAAATCACTTATAGCTCTTTAAAGTAGACTTTAGAGGGCTATAATACTCACTACAATCTTTGGGACAGAGGACAGGACTGGTCTTTTGCCTGTTGTTTTTCTTTTAGTTGATGGTGCTATCTACTTCTTTGTGGAAAAGCTTGTGGTTAACCATTTCAGTGAACTTGAAAAGTGATGAGGAAGATGTTATCAAAGTAGAAAGCCTTGTTATAGGCTTAAATGTGCATCTATAGTTGTGTACATATCCTTATCCTCTCTGATTGTCACATATGTCACAAATCCTGGCCCAGTTTTGTTCCTTTAAAAAATAAAAAGAATGAGTTAATGTGCATAATGCTGTGCTGGGTAGAGAGAACAGCCGGAGGAGAGCGGAGAGAGACATTAGAGGGAGACATTATCTGTGGCATCGTTTGACGCCAGAAATGTCATTTTTGCATATAGGGTGCGGCAGTGTCTATAAGAAAGATAACATTGACAGTTTGTAATCATTGATTATAGTTCTTAACTAAGTCTTGTTGGTCAACAAATCTATCTAAATGTTAAGAGAGAAATGTAGCCTACAGTGATTCCGTTGTTTTTCTAAACCTTTTTTCAGATTTGGTGAACAAATGATTTGTGTACAGTGCATTGATTCATATTGTGGTCAAATAATACCATTTTAGATATGAAACTTCACAGAAGGTTAGAAATGATCACTCATAGTGAAGGAGAATAACTGTAGTGTTAAAAACACACTTTCATGTGTAATAGAACAACTTTCTACATGTTAGAAATCAACACTCAGTGTATGCAATAACACCATTGAGTGTTAGAAATACACTTTTATGTGATATAAAACAACACTGTAAGTGTTACATATTTAACACTATTAAAGAGTTCAAATATTAACATTTTCCAAAGTGTAACTTGAACTCCCAATTGGTGAGGATTATATAAACACCAGGAAAGTGTTCATTTGACCCCTATAAGAGTTGAATGAACACTTATCATGTTGCTGTGTACAGTAATAGAGTACATGTAGATTGTACTTTCCAGCACTAGAGCACTTTCTATACAGTCATGATTAGCCCCTACCCTACCTGGCAAACAATAATGAGTAGAGGTTGACTGGAGACCCCTACTACACAAAGACAAATGGAAACGCCAACAATTACACACGCTTGAGAACACTTGAACACACCTTATCTATTGGGGATCAGATGGTCACAGGTTCAAACCCCACTGCAGTCAGCATGTCGTTATGTCCCTGAGACACTTCACCCCAAAGTGCTCCTGTGGGGATTGCCCACAGTATTGAGTATGTTAGTCACTTTGGATAAAAGCGTCTAACAAGTAACATGTAATGTAATCTAAACACATGCATCACTAACAGCGATCAGCTGAGGAGCTACACGCTGCAGAAGTGCCCCCATGGGGCCCTCAAGGCTCTTCAAGGCCACTTCAATGTGTTCATGCTCTTCAGACAATTAAAAAACACTTACCTCTTTCTGTACAAAATATGTGCTGCACTGCTACAAAGGCTCAACTGTGAGAAATTGTATTATATATATATATAATAATAATACAATTTCTTCTTTATAAAGGGTTTCCTAATGCAGTTCCAAAAAAATGCGTTTAAGTAACGGACACTATAGGAATATAATTATCTAGCAGGGTTGCAGTGGTGTAAGCTAACTAAGTACTGTACTTAAGTACAATTTCTAGGTACTTGTACTTTACTTGAGTATTTAAATGTTTTGCTACTGTGTACTTCTACTCCACTACAGTTCAGAGGTAAATTATGTACTTTGACTCCACTACATGTATTTAATACCTTTAGTTACTTTACAGATGTGGATGAATGATGTGAAATATAATCAAGTGTTAAATCAGACTTTAGTTCCACCTGGAGTAAATTCACAAGCTACCCTGCAGTATACAAAGTCATTCAAACTAGCTGCACCTTTACCAGCTTTGATAACACTTTAATGATCAATCATTATAAAACATATCATATATATTATTCTGAAATGGACCAATCTGCTCAATGAATACTTTTACTGTCGCTACTTTAACTATATTTTGATGATCATATGTTTGTACTTCTACTTGAGTAACATTTTGATCGCAGGACTTTTACTTGTAACAGAGTATTCCTTCACTCTGGTACTTGTACTTTTTCTCAAGTACCAGATCTGAGTACCTTGTTCTCCCCCTGCAGGGTTTGGTGAAGCTATCACAGAGTGGTGCTCTGGCTGGACGCTCCACCATCTGCAGTTCTGCTGAAGGACCATGCTGGTGCTATACCATATTTGTTGCCCATAAACTATAAATGGCCTATTTACTGCAAACCATTCTCCAAACCATACCATATGTTTGCAGATTGATTTCCTAGCTCCCAGGCAGCCAGTGGACTGTGCTGAGTCTCAGAACATCAGCGGTGAGCTCAGAGGAGATGTCGGGATCTGGAGGCACTAAAACAGAATCATTACACTTGATTGTTTTTGAAATTCTTCTCATTTTCAGAAAGATCTTATAGTCCCCCACAGCTCTCTTATTGCCACACACATATCCATCAAGTTTTTTATTGTATGCTTTTTGCTATGATAATTTAATAGTGCAAAAATTAAACAAGCATTATCAAGGAGTATGTGTTTATTCTATCTGTTGTTTGGGAAAGTCATTTATTACTTGGTTATTATTCTTTCCTCTTTTTTTTATTCCTCTTTCCTTGCATGCGGACATTGCCTTTTTCACCAATAAAGAACCTACAATTCCTCATTCTTAACCCCAAACTCAAATCCTAATGCTGAATTAATTTTAATGTCGGTATCCCCTAATCCTAACTCTCAATTCAAAACTTAATCTTGAAGTGCTGGATAGAAAAACAAGAACACACACACGTAAACTGTGGCGCACAGACGGTTGTTACTGAATAAAACATTTGAAACATCAGTAAAGTGACTTCTTTACCAGCTGAAGCGGGCTGGGAGCGGTGTGAGCCTTGATGTGCAGATGTGGCGGGGAGTTGAACAAACAGCAGGAGACCTTCCTCTCCCATTTCACACACTCACAGACCCGCCTGTCTCAGCACACGTGCTACCTGCACACACACACACACACACACACACACACACACACACACACACACACACACACACACACACACACACACACACACACACACACACACACACACAGCTGTGAATGCACACAATCAGAGTTCTATAACCAAACATGGATAAAACAAAGGCATTAGGGAAACTAGAAACACTTTTTTTCAGTTTCAGTGCTAATCAGAAAAAGCTCATAGTTCAAACCAGCAGTAGGAAGTTTTCTTAGATCAGTATAAGTAATGCTTTTATGCTGAATAAATACTCTTGTGAACTCTTGAAATGTGGGCAAAAACACTTAATTGCTTTTCTGTGTAGAGAAGATCGATCAAATCTGTTTGTCTCCGTTATATATAAAGATAGAGCCCGTTAGCTTAGCTTAGCAACAAAGACTGGAAACAGAGGGAATCATTCAATTGTAACCAGTATTTCAAGTTTAATACTTAAAATTTAAAAACCATAATAATATATGTTATTTGATAGACGGGTTATACGGGTTTTTGTTTTAACGTAATTAGCAAATAAAGCTGTCAGAAAGATGCGGTGTAATGAGAATAAAGACTACAACATTTCGCTCTGTAAGTAAGAACACTTTAAAAATGTAATTATGTCCCAACGCACTTTGTGAGATTCAGACCGAACATGAGGGCCAATTTAAAAAGTGGAACCATTTGAACACGATGTTAAAGCAAAGAGTTGGTACAAATAAACGCTAATTAGCAAACTGAGGCTAAAATGGGTCTACCGGCATTGAAAGTGTTTCAGTTTGAGAGGGAGGCAGACTATGTGTTGTTGGCTAGCACATAGCTAACATTAGCTACATTAGCTTTCTTCCCAGACTGACGGCAGTTCATGAAATGGTCACCAACTATTCACCAGTCAATGGATTTCCTTAACTGTAACTTTTCACAAACTGTAATCTGCCTTTAGACTGGGATGGATACATGATGTGCTCAGCCCTGTGAAGCAGCTACTAAGCATCTTTATTTAGATATTATTTCTAATGTATGTAAAATGGTATGTATTAATAGACTATATCATTTTGACCACTAGCTATATTTGCCCAAGCCATGAGGTCTAATGTTAGTCAGATGCTTTTTTGTCAGAGGAACAGGAAGAGTAGAGTGAAACTGCTACATAACAAATTTAAAAAATGCATTGCCTGACAACTTATTTTACATTTAGTTAGCCAAGAAGCTGAATGAATATATATTTTTTAATATATATAAGTTTTTTAATATATATAAGTTCATTTTTTTCTACAAGCTACAAAACTTTTTTTTTTCTTCTGTGACTTAAAATTTGGTTCACAGATACGTGGATATTTTACAAGTGTAAATGTATGCACACAAGCTTAGATTTTTTTCTGCAAGTGCATTTTGCACCATATCTACCTTCATATAGCAACCAGTAAATTCAAAACTGACAACCAACACGATGAATACATTTTCTAACTGCTCTGAGATATATAACTCCTTTTGACCTGTTCTTGACATTAACATAATGTTCTCCAAATACATCGAAGAATGACATGATGGCAAATGCCAGTTAGATCATTTAAAATGGTATTCTCTGTAAACTGTAGTTTATTAGGCACTTTAATTATGTGGCATTCTGACCAAAAAAAACGTTCAATTGCCAATGATAGAGAACATGTTTTATCTGAGTCAAGTCTCTGAGCAAGATCCAACACTGACACCTTGTGGAGTCCAACATACATTACATGTGATGATTCTAAATGTGTTGTTTTTATACATTTTAGCATGGAAAGTGTCTTTGAGTACACTCAAAAAACTAAAACGATGATGTACTCAATTTAATTGGTGAAACATTTTTACACTTAAAAATATTGAGTCAATCTTAAAGCTGTGAAATCATTTAAATTTACCTTATGAATTGAGTAAATGTAAGTAAAAAAATCAAGTGGGTCTAAATAACTACATTTAGTACCATAACATATACAATTGAGTAAATATAATTAAAATCCTAAGTCAATGCAATAGTAACCCTAAGCCAAAACCACTATTTCTTTTTAGTAGATATCACTTAAATGCTAGGTAGATGTAACTGAAAAGGAGACTATTATTTAACAAAACAAATGTGTGAAATTTACTCGATGTTTTTAACTACATTTAATTAAAACTGGACTATTAATTATATAAATATATGTGTTACATTTACTTATTTTTTTAACTGTATTTACCCTTTACTCCAGGAGTGCTTTACCTGAGGTCAATACATCTAATAAAACCAAAAGAGCAATTGTACACATTGACATTTTAATTACATATTTATTGTTCAAATTTGACCAGTATAACACATCACATTAAGTCTCAACCTGGTTTAGTTTGCATATTACATTTGTAACAATTAGGGGCTGTTCTTGACAAAATACATTCTTAGTCGACTAACACTCGTACACATTTGATGACTAATCGATTAAATCAACATATTCTTCACAAAGAATCACACAAAAACACCACTTTAAATCCTTGTGTTTACCAGAGATATCTATGAGGGTCCGTTAGGGACATTATTCAGAAATACCATTCACATACACATGTGAAGCACTCTCACACACACACAACTGAAACCAAAATAATTTACAAACATATGTAAAAATCTCTCACACACAAACAATCTCTTATACACAAATTAAACGCTATCATATACACATGAAATGCGATTTCGGTATGTTGTGTGAGAGGGATTTCAGTTGAAATGGAAGTCGTTTAAAAAAAACAGCGAAGAAGCGCAAATTTTAAAAAAGCGAACACAATATTATGTCCGTTTGCGATTGTTCCATCATGTCTGCTCAGCCGCATGCACAAAGCTGAGGCAGCAGCGTTGTTAAATAATATCCTGGCCTCAACACCATGTATCGTCCCTCTTCCCGTCCCGCGGCAGGCAACGGCCCACTACAGCTCCCCTTAGGAGAGACTGTGCACCCCGCTGAGGCCAGGATATTATTTAACAACGCTGCTGCCTCAGTTAAGCTTTGTGCATGCTGCTGAGCAGACATGATGGAACAATCGCAAACGGACATAATATTGTGTTCGCTTTTTTGAAATCGACTTCCTTTATCAACTGAGATGCCTTCCGTTTCAACTGAAATCCCTCTCACACAACATACTGAAATCGCATTTCATGTGTATATGATAGCGTTTCATTTGTGTATAAGAGATTGTTTCATATGTGTGAGAGCGTTTCATATGTGTGAGAGCGTTTCACATGTGTATACGAGAGATTTTTACATATGTTTGTAAATGATTTTGGTTTCAGTTGTGTATGAGAGTGCTTCACATGTGTATGTGAACGGTATTTCTGAATAATGTCCCCAACGGCCACTCATAGATATACGTTTCTTACAAATAAGTCATTCACCATGAAAAAAAATACATTAAAATATTACTAATTGACTAAAGAAATCTTCATCGACCAAAACCACAAATAAAGTCAACTAATCGACTAAGAAGGGAGAGCCCTGGTAACAATGGCCAAGCTATAAAAACGATGAGCTGAATTGAGCTCTGCATATAACTAAGCGGTCCTTTTAAACACGGGTAAAATGCAACAAGACCAATTGCAGCAGAGAAATCTTAGCATCAATGGAAATCTCAAATTTGATTATTTAGCAATAAAACTTTTAGGCATTTTATCTAGCTTAACTTTCAACCAGGTATATTTTTGCCAATGAGCATGTGAACATTTCCATTGAGCTATGGGAGCAACGGGCTGAACTGAACTCTGCATATGACTGAAATGCACCAAGAACAGTGACACTTTACAACAATACCAGTCCAAAATGCAATTCAATCAATGGAACTCTCAACTCGTACCTTTTAGCATCTTGCTGAACAGTAGTCGGCAACTACATATGCAGGCAATTTTTCAGTCTCTGAACCTTGGTTGAAAGGTTGCCAGGATCCAGCTCCAACAGTAGTTTTTGGAATACCTCAAAACTATATTTGAGATTCTTGGGGTATCTCAGATCCAAGGCATAGGTTAGTCCCAACAGATAGCAGCAGGCTCTGCTAAGATCCCTAAGACTTCTGAGGACAGGGATGCCCTCAATCACAATCCCTACATCAGTAGGTTCATCGACTGACCCATCTTGGTTCTGCAGCAGGTACATCTTCATCACCTCCTCTGCCAACTCCTCTTGTACACTGACAGGTGCATCAGCAGCATCCTGCAGACATTGAAAAGATAACTGGTTAGTGCTTACTTTCAGCCTGCATGTTACAAGACACACAACGAGCAATTCCTCACTGCTCACTCACTATGTATGTTCATGGTCATCACAGTCATCCATGATTACATTATTTAAAACTTCAAAACTAACACTGTTAAAAATCCTGAAAACTATTGTACTAACTAGGGCTGCAGCTATAGAGTATTCTAACGATGAATTCATTAATCGGATAATACATTATTTTGCTTTATTAAAAGAGCAATAGTAAATATAGAAAAGAGAAAATAAGACCGGCCTCTCAAAATGAACAACAAGAAAAATCCACATTGTTATTGTTTAAATTGCATACAATAATATGTCAAAACTAGACCCATTTAGTGCATTAAGTTTTAAAGAACCCATTTTCTGAAATGCAAAAACTAATAATTATTGTTTTTTTATTTCAAAGAACTCAAAAAAAAAAAGTATACGTCTTCTGGGCTACACATATAAGGGTACTATAATTGTAACTGATCACTGCACATCTGTATCGGCCTCGGTCTTACCTCTGTGCCACGCTGTCTGTCTGCTTGACTGAGTGCGTGTATGTCTGTCCCACTGCCCGATAATTTTTAGTAATCGAGTTACTTGAGGAATCATTTCAGCCATAGTACTAACCTCAAAGTCCTTGATCAAGGCACTCGCATCTTCTCCCAGATTCCAAAGGTACCGTGCTTCAATCGATAGTGCTTGAGAAGTGACCCTTTCGCTGAAGCCACACATGTGCAGAGCTTACATTGCCATCCCATAAGCTGCAACCTAAAAAAGTGAGGATAAATAGTGTTATCACATGGAGGGAACAGACTGGTTTAATGCTACTTCCATTTACCTACATACTTTTTGGACTAATATGTTTTATCATACAGAGCTTTAAAAATGAAACCCAATTATATTTACTCATTGATGCTAATAATTACATCTACTCCAAACTATAGTTAATGGAACATCTACCGTAATTGCACAAACATTTGGAAAACAGTCAATAAAAACGATTGCAGTTGCAGTGTTCAGAGCCAGGATCCTCAATTGCAGGAGTAGTATATAATAATTAGTAACAGTTTGTATTATCAAGTCCTAGATATTTGTATATAGTCACTGTTTATGTTTCTAACAAGTGCTTCCTGGCCTTTGCACTCAAACATGGTCGAAATCAAGGTGCAACTCATTTAGCTTATTCACCGATTTCTTAAACTTGTATAAAGCAAACTAATATGTTGGCAACGTTGTTTCAGTGTTTAATAAAATAATGAAATTTACCTCCTCTGTTTTGTTATCTTCGTTCAACTTCTCTCCGTTAGCGCAGTCGGTGCTGTGAAACAAATATTGAAAATATTTAACATGCTTCACAAAATAATTCAACTTTACTTGCGCTAGCCATCATCAAGTGTTCCCTCATAAATATGACAACACATAAGTTGGGCAGGTAGGCCACTCCTCTTAAGAAAATGCAATGCCTTATTATAATAAAGATGAAACAGTTTCATAAGCATATAGGCAAGACTAGTAACAGCTGCTGGGCCGCGGATGCAGTAGGCAGACGTTATCTGAAATCACTCGCACGATACAGTAATCACCCAAATAAACTAATAGCCACCTTACACAAACAAGGTGCATTTATCTTTGTATTATCCATACTTTTATCGGCGCTTCTACAAAAATCAACAATATAAGTAATACATTTACACAAACAACTAATAGTAGATTAACTACATTATTCAAAAATGTACAGTAACTTTGGATAATAACACGGGAGAAATAAACAGGGTGCTCTCTTTTCCTCTCTCCCTCTCCTGACAGCCCGTCAGTTTAGTCTCATGCAGCTCGCTAATCCAGGAATGAGTGACCCAAAAGTAAAGAATAAACATATTTATAAATAAGTTCGGTTACTTCCAGAGGTAGATAAGATTGCTAAATGTGTTAGGTCTAACTTGAAGCGTGTGCTCTGCTCACCGGTCCCCTCACAGCGGCAGAGCTGCAGGTGATCATGCAGAGCTGCGTGTCTCAGTTTGCAGAACCTGATCACTCTCCCGATTATACTTCACTCGTGTTTATGTCCATATCGATCAGATCTAGCTAGTTTTAGTTAATGATACGACTGCCTCCTTATCAGGGATACCTAAACGATAAGCGTTGCTTAGTAACCGGGTGTGGCGGCAAAGCCCCCTTCACAGCCTGTTCAAGGCGAGACTGTTGCTCCGTTATTCCGGCATGGCGGGACATGCAGACACACATATTCGCCGGCGCTGTTGTGTTACACGTCAGGCCGGCATGCTGTCTAATATCACACACTGGGGCAGCATTATGCTGGCATTGCCTGGTTAAGTATTAAAAAGTCGACGTAATGGCGGATCTTCTTTACTACAGCATTTCTGAATAACAGTGTAAAAGGGGCTTAAAACAAACAGCTAACTATGCTACATACAGACAGCTGGTTGATTAGGTACTTAAGACAACAACTGCGGACAAAGCAGGTGCTAATGTTTCTACTTTTTACTTGAGTAAAACGTTAGCTTCACTTCACCTGGTTGACTGTGTCCACCATGCGTGTGTAGAAGCGGACAGAGAACTAGCTAGACCTATGACAGCATGGCTGCAAGTGTGACAGTATTTAGATAATTACACACCATAAAGTTGTATATGCACAAAGTCAGGGTCAATATTTCATTAACTTTTGCTAGCTGGCTACTTACCAGGATTTGCAGGGAGTTTTCCTGGTGGTTCTCGTCGTGGTGTTTCCTTGCTTGTTGCGGTTGCCACATGTGGCGCAGATAGAAAAGTAGATTTCCCATGAGCACACTGCATTTGCGCGCGATTGTTAATGGGGTCCACTCATGACGTTTTAGTGTAATTTACTCAATTTCTTAAATTGTTGTTAAAGATGAAGAATATTGATTTGGAATGAGTAATAATTGCTGTTCCTGAAACTGATCAGTATAATTAGCCAATTCTCAAATATTTTGACTGAAATTTGCCAAAGATATTAAGGATATCTTAAAAATATAATTTGTTAGTCAAATACTCATTTATTTTCGTGTCATCAACTTAAATGATAGTAATAATTTAAGACAAAATTAACTGTTGGATTTGTAAGCATTTATTTTGGTATGTCCGACTCAAACAATTACTTTGGTGATATTTAGAGATTTTATTAAGGTAATATAGCTTTTTATTATTGTGATATCTACAAAGCCACTGTTTTAGTTTTTTGAGTGTACACTGAAAAGCGCCATATAGATCAAATGCATTATTATTATTATTATTTATTCTAAATGCATTTATTTTCATTAGACATGCACTCGCATTTATTTGTACTTTTCTGGAGTTCCTCCTCCAATAGCAGATTGGCAAATGATATCGCCCAATCTCACCAAACACAATCTTAATTGATTGTAAAGTGTCTGTGGTGAATGGACAGTATGGCAGCACTGTAGACAGTCTCCGGTGTGATAGTAGACTTCATAGTGACATCACATGTAACACTTGCGATTCTATTGGCTATTGCTCCAAAACATTGTACGTGATAAGCTAAGGAGCGGGACATTTTTAAGTGGTTGACTAATCAGAACAGTGTCAGCCAGCTAACCAATCAGAGCAGACTGGGCTCTGGTTTCAGACAGAGGGTGAAAAGAGGTGCTGCAGCACAGGCAGTATGAGAACAATAAAGAGCTTTTTGAACATTAAAGCATGGAAACATGTCACAGTAGCGGAACAAAATACTAATATAACCTGAAAATGTGCATAATATGTCCTCTTTAAATTCTGTTTTTATCTTACCGAACAAAGTATTGCTCGGTTCTCATTAAAATTAGAAAAATACATAATCAACATACTTTTCTCCATAACTGAGAGGACACATGAACACTGGCATTTGTAGACAGTATGTATTAGAGCCAGTATTTTGCTTTTATAAGAAAGGCCACCTAATTGTGACATCTGTAGTCAACGCACTATAAAGGACTACAATTCCCACGGCGCCTGTGCTAAAGCCACAGTGATGGGCAACCTGTTGAGAGACGCCGTCGAGGAACAGTTTTTAACCGTACGTACACGTACACGTACACGTACACGTACATACAAATCGTACAAGTACCCTTTAAGTTATGAAGTTATAAGCATTATCAAGAAAGAAAGAATACCTAAGTTGTTTGTTATTTTATTTGAGTTTTGCCTATTTCTTTTGAATATTGTAAAGGCCTATTTTCTTTATTGCATGTGCAATTGTTTGTTATTTTAGCATTTTGGCATCAGAAAAAAAAATACAGTAGCCTACTATTAGTTATTAGAAATCAGCTGTTTATTAGGCTGCATTTATGCAGTTTGTTAGAAGTATTCGTTGTTCTCGCGCCCAGGAGAGAAGCTTAGAATGAAGAGACTAATGGAGTCTCCGGAAAGGTTCAAATTAGTTGAGTTTAATTAAATGGCACGGTGATACAACAAGCAGAGGGTAAGAGGAGAGACAGAGCAGCTGTTGCCTCGCCGGGGTGAAGGGGTGAAGAAGGGTCCCGAGACAATCCTCGTCAGCTGGTTATATCCCCTCCGTAGGCTCCTCCTCGAGGGCCGGTTAGCGTTGCTGGGGGTCGTCTTCAATGTCCGTTATTGCGCATAACAGAGGATTCAGACGTTGTACATTCATTGCCAGTTAAGCCCTGAGCCTGTTTTCCAGGTTTCAGGCTCGGAAATGACATGCCCAGAACAAATGACTATAACTTCACTTCTAAAAGGGATAAATTAATAATCTTTTTTCTCAAAGCAAGGTTACATCTGTGAGTTGGATGTAGAAGTGTCAGAATCAATATAGATGTTTCTGTGTCAGAGTAAATTCAGATGGAACATTGTAAAAAAAGGTAAATTCTTACCTCCGCCTAAAAAAAACCCATTACTTATAGTGAAAACCACCCTTGAATGATGGGATGGTAGACTAAAAGCTTTAGGAATCCAAACTACAACATATAATAAGTACCCTGTATCAAGATTGATGCAAAACAAGTGACATTTGACCTCTTTAGAGAGATTTATAAAAATAAAAATAATATGAAATCTCCGTTTTTTACATAAAAATGCAATGATGGTTTATCAGTAATCCTTTCAAAGTGACACAGACACATTGGATTAACCTATGGATTAATCTTCAGCGGCGTTTTTATCATTTTAATGCCATTTTTGCAGTTACGATAAGTAATAAGGGTATTTTTACCTTGAGTTCTGTGGTAAGTGTGTTAGCATTTTTTCGCTCAGGGCTCATTTAGACGCTTCTTGTGAGACTTGTGTTTTGTTTCGGTAAAAATGGTTCGTATTGTCAGTTAGCTGAGTTTCTTCCCGTTAAATGGGTATGACACATTAATAGGTTTTTAAATATTAAGAAGCCCTGAGACACAGTTTCGTGAAAAAACACCCCACTGCCCCCTGTACAGGGGGCTCTAGGGCTTAACAGGATAACTCCACACACCTCTTCTCCTCATACTCTCTTTCATTACTTTTTATTTAATGCATTATAACGGCTGTAAATAGACACTTTAGTAATACCAGAAGTGCTTTTCAGCAGTTCTCATTTACGGCAGTTCTCATTTACTGTAGTCTCGGAAGTCGTCATATCTACCTACTTCTGTCGACAGAACTTATTAAAATAAACTGTACCTTCATTTAATATTCAGCAATTATAATATCTCGACTGGTGTAGTGTTAAGATCAGTAGGTTTTGGTGTGCAACACTCCGTGTCATTTTCACTTTACATTCACATTTCTAGCAAACGTAATATTAGCCTCATGTTAAATGCTAACCGGAGATGAAAGATTTTCAGAATAAAAGCTTGGCATTGAGATTTTATGAGAACTTCCGGGTTTTTCAGAATAAAACAGCTTTTAAACTGACGGTATGTTTTAGACTAAATTATGCTATAAAACATTGATTTTAATTTCTAACAAGTTCAAGGGATAATTCTCACCTAAAGAGGGAGGACACTCCTCAGATGTCTTAAACACATGGGACATCGTAAAACAGTAAACACACAAACATACAGTAGGCTACTATTTGTTATTAGAAATCCGCTGTTTATTAGGCTGCATTTATGCATTTCAAGGGATAATTCTTCTCACCCACCTCTTGCTCTTGCCCTGCACTTGTATGTGCCAGTTGAGCTGGTTCTTCCACCAGCTCAACTCTCTGTCCCTCATCATGAACGAAGGAGGCTGGCTGTATATCTGAACTCGCGCCCTCATCATTCTCTTCATCATCTTGCACTTGTTCTAAGCTGCTGCTGATAGTGCTTGTGGCAGCGCTGCTGCCAAAAAGATCTGTCAATTTGCGACATTTATATGCTTCACCTGCGAGTGACTTCACCTTTTTTTCTCTTGCCTTCTCGGCCCCACCTTTTTCTTTTCGTTTTCTTTGATTTTTATCCATGTTTTTTCATTCTCTCTGTCTGCCGCGGCGTCTAATCCCTTCTCTTCGTGTGGCCGGTCTTTTTTCTTCTTCGTGTGTGATTATTTGACAGATAAGAACCACACAACTGCATTCGCGGCCGCTGTCGCCCTCTGTCGGCCGTCAGCGCAACTTAAAAGATGACATTAAACAATTTTTTTTTAAAGGGCCGTGGTTCTCCAGATTCTACAGATGGCCAGTCCGCCCCTGCTTCAGAGTGAACAAGGAAGGACCGCATAGAGCGGCGAAGTCACGCCCATCTACTTCCGGTCCATGGGACCTTATTTCGGAAAAATTATGCACTGAAGTCAATGGGGAGAGAAAACGTATCTTTCGATCCCGTTTGAATTGTGCCATGAATTACACATAGGCCTATGATGTTTGTCAATCTTAAAAAATCATTTCCATGTCAAAAAAGTCACAGTTTGTCGTAAAACTGTTGAAATATAAGACTATGAAAAATACGCAACGAGAAAGACTACAAATCTAATGTAGCTTGTGGCAAACGAGCATTGCCCACATCGAGCTCTGTAGATTAGATTGTCACTTTTGAACGCTATGTACTCCACCCGGCGGATCTCTGTGTGCACGGCGCTGCAGCGAGTCTGTGAGCGAGATGCCCCGCCCCCCGCACACAAACGGGAGAGAGAGAGAGAAAGATATCTACGCACCGAACACGTTAGATGTCAAGGGAGATGTATGCTTCATCATACTTTGTTGATTTGGGCATTATAGCTGAAAGGCTTGTCGTGGGCTCGTCAACTTTTCTTTTACAGTTTTTCTCGATTGCTAACACACATTTATTTTTAAATTGCTCAGTTTCTCAGAACACTAAATACAAATCACAAAACCACACACCCAAAGTGCAAAACACCTAATTTCTCCTGCTAAATGAAGAACTGCACTCAAACTACATAAACACTTACCAAATGCAAACTTTTGCACCAAATATAACACTTCATGCATAATACTAGATGGTTCATACGGGAGCATCGTGGGCAGCACTCCCTGGCGAGGGCTACCCCGCAGAGGTGGGAGTCTGCCCCCAAAAAACAGTTTTAAGTCCTGAGAAAGTCAAATAAGAGTGTGTAAAACTACACTGCCCAGCCAAAAAAAAGTGACCACTTTGATTTAACTAGGCCAGTAGGTAAGGACATTCCACTGGATAATAACTGAAGTATAAAAGAATGCATGACTGAAGTGATGGAGACCATGTTTGAAGGCAAACAAAAAGAGGAAATAACAGGTTAAATCAAGCAAATCCCCCTCTCAGATTCCACAGCAACCAGAAGAACATAAATACTGGCTGGTGATTTGATTAATCAGCTTTGTGATGGAATAAAAAATGCACAGTGCATTTCCTTAGCTGTGGATGAGTCCACTGACACCACTGACAATGCTCAGTTGCTGGTGTTTGTGAGTTTTTATGATGAGGCAAAGGGGGAGTTTGTTGAAGATGTGTTGGGCCTGACGAACCTCAGTGGACACACAAGGGGGCAAGACATTTATAAAGCAATAATGGGAATGCTGAATGAAAGAGGGTGCAGCTGCCTTTATTCATAACTGTGCAGCTCTTACACTGCGACTCTGAGGGATCAAGCACAGACACAATAACAATGAAAACGGCTGCATACAGATTATTTTTGTTTTTACAACCTCGTGTTAAGAATCTTGTTGCAATTGTTTAAAAGTTTGAATGACCGTAATAAACGGACCTTTGTCTTATTGAAAAAAATTGTTTGGACCTTTAAGATTTGTATTTGAGTACCCCTTGCCATAGAGTGGCGAAGTCCCTCCCCTTCCGGTGGACCTCCATGGGACCTTATTTCGGAAAAATTATGTATTGAAGTCAATGGAGAGAGAAAGATTATCTTTCGATCCCGTTTGAATTGTGCCACGAATTACACATATGATGTTTGTCAATTTAAAAGATAATTTTGCAAGTAAAAAAAAAAAAATGTGTCGTAAAACTGTGAAGTAACACATTTGTTTGTGTGAAACGCTCAATGAACTACATCTCTGGTCTCACAGAACAACACACGTCACCAAGATGGCCGTCACTACTGTCTTGTCAACAAAACGATTGACTACCCTCACTATCACCACAATGAAACACGTCCTGAAGAAAGTCATGCAAAGCTGCCTGCCTGCCTTCCTTTGATTCTCTCTGAACTGCCTGGTCTTTTTAATGTTTAATGTCAACCATTTGTGCAGATAGCATGAAGTAGAGAAGATCGCTAGCGTTAGCGTTAGCATTTCTCCCCCGGGCTTAAATTGTGTATTATAGAATGATCACACCGGTGTGACAGTACTCTTCAAAGGGTTCACGAAATATGACTACTACTCTTACTGTTTAACATTTTGGATTACTTAATGTTACTTCATGTTAAGGCTAATACAAATGACAAGGCTGTAATGCTAACTAACGTGCTAGCTACTAGCTAGCTTGATCCAGACACTCCTGGTCCTTTCATCAGACGGGAAGCGAAAGAACGAGCAAGACCCATTGCTGGTATGAACAACCTGGTACTAAGCACACAGGCATCTTGTTAAAGTTATCTTATCTTAGCCAGCGCCATATAGATAGATTCTATCTATATGGCGCTGATCTTAGCTATCTCTTAGTGGAGGAAAACAATTGTGACATCACTTACGCGACTCTGGGATTTGTAGTCTTTCTAGTTGCGTATTTTTCATAGTCTTATATTTCAACAGTTTTACGACAAACTGTGACTTTTTTGACATGGAAATTATTTTTTAAGCTGCGCATGGCTTCTCGACAAAAAAGCAATGAGATTTCTCCATAGAATTTTTGAAAATAGCTGGAAATAAGATCTGTGGGAAACGTACCTGTTAGATAAATGCACGTTTTGTTCAGCCGGATAATATCCACATGTCTACCCTACTTTTATAATTTTCGAATCATAAATCTATCGATTAGATTTATGGTTCGACTTTTGAAACTACAAGAAGATAAGGAGGACTTTTACAAAAAAGTTATAAAGATTTTTGTCCAGAAGGATAGGCAAATGGACGTCATCTTCAAGTCAAGGTAAGACCACCATTTTATTGAAAATGGGATCTTACTAAGAGAGAACAATTCAATATTTAAATGATAAAATTACATTTTGTGGGTATCCTTTTGTTGAACTGTCTGTTTAAAATTAATCAAAGCATCAGACAAAAAAAGCTTTTGAAAATAATATTATATTTTGATTTAGGTCAAAATATAATATTTGTAAACCTGAAGAGTCAGTGCCAGTGCCTCACCAGCCATGAACCTCACTGCACGTCACTGCAGAAGCTTATAGACATCTACGTTTTTTGTGCCCCACCACTACCTAGTTACAATTCCTTTTAGTTTTAAACTAGTCTTACTGTTAGATCCCCCAGGAACTGTTGTTAAACTTTTGTCAGTTTATTTTTGCTCAAATTTGAACCGGCCGCGCGGCAAAACGTGTTCCCTTGTCAGGAGGATGTAAAACCCGAGCTGCCCGTGAAGGAGACGCGGTGAGGGGTTGCTGCGGGCCAATAGGGTGTGGCTAAACGTGCGGTCACGGGCAAAGACGTCACTATCCGCATGAACACCGAGAGCATGGAGAGCAATCAAATGCAGGTAGGCTAATAGTTTCCTTCACTTTGTTTTTGTCCGTTTATATATTGTGTTTGTGTTTTAAGTCCAAAAGTACTCTCCTGTTGAGAGGAAATGTTTACAATACATTTGAGCGCTAGCTGCAGTGACGGCGCGAGCTCCGATTCCAACAATGGTTACTTTTGTTGTCGTGCCTCGCGATCTTTTTTCTAAACACATGCGCATATTTGGCTACATTGTGTAAAGTATTTTTCTCGTCTCGTGCTTTGCATCGTTACTTGTTTGTAAAGGTTTCTTGTGAAAACATTTAGTTTGGCTTTTACGTACGTCGTACGTCGTTCACCGTGCACTGCCTCTTGGTTGAGGACCACCTGCAGCTCATTAGTCTACATTCATTTACAAAAAAGACGATGTTAGCCCAGAGCCGCCCGTGAAAGCGGCGTGTTCGGGACGCTTAATCTACATTCATTTAAAAAAGGATTGTTTCTTTGTTTTTGGTTGGTTATAATAATTGTAATAATAACTTTATTTATACAGAACTTTTCAAAAACTAGTCACTAGTCGCAGAGCCTGCGGTCTAAATTACCCAACGCACGCAATAACATACAGCGTTTGAACAATAGCAGCAGTAATACAGAAACAGACAGAACATGGAAGTCGAGTAAAACAGAGTGGTGTCATCATTAGTTAAAAGCTTTAATAAAAGATTGTTTTAAGTTTTTAAGTTATTTTGAGTTTTAAAGTTATGACTTGAAATGACGAATATTTTCCTGTCGTAACTCTTTTCCACAAAAAACTTCTCTCCTTCACCTCAGTGCTGCGTTTGAAACTTTTCTCTTTAACGTTGACCATCTTTCTTGTTACATTTCGTCAGCTCAAACCCTGTAATAATACATTACAGTGTTATAATTTGGTTAAAATGGAATAACGTTGCTGCTCCAGAGACCAGAAAAATACTTAAAGCTGTATCACAATATCATATTGAACAAGTATCAGTTTATATTCCAATCCGGAAGAATCTAAATCAATCTAATATTTGAATCTTGAAGGGCCCCTAGATGCAGTGGTGGTAGAAGTAGGCCTACTCAGATATTATACTTAAGCAAAAGTAGCAACACTTAGCTGTGAAGATACTCTATTGCAAGTAAAAGTCATGCTTTCGAAATCTTAAAAGAACAAAAGAATTTGCATCTAAATACACTGTGTGCACAATTATTAGGGAAGTTGTATTTTTGAGGATGATTTTAATGAGTAAAAGTGAGTTTTTTTCCTTTCTTAGGAGAAAATCAATGTGTGAACAATTATTGGGCAACTATTAGTGTGCAGAATTATTATGCAACTAGGAACAACTAAGAACAACTAAGAACAAGTAAACTTGTTTGGAATCAGTTGTTTGAAGAGGAGCTGCTGAGTTGTTCCCTGTGTGACCCCCCCCCCCCCAGGTGCTGAACAGTGGGCGGGTGCAGGCTCTAGAAGCCTGGTTGATAGAAACGGACACAAAGCTGGCTCAGGTGAACGGCCAGAGGAAGTATGGAGGACCGCCTGCGGGTGAGACCTGCAGCTCACACACACCTCGCAACAAAGATCAGTTTAATTCAGTATTAGGACTGCAGGAGAACAGGCGATAACGTTGTTGAATATTGTGATGCTTATATCACATGTGATAATTAACAAATTCTTACATTAAAATAAGTTGCTTATGTAATAACTGAAACTAAATAAATTAAATATGATATTTCCATTCAACAACATGAAGTTTATTATGTATTGATCACTTGAGCAAAATCTATTAATTCCCCACTTTACAACAATGTCTGGTACTCTAAACCGACACATCCATTCTACTTGGATTATTGAAATAAGTAAAAACAAATCTGAAAACAAGGGATAAAATGTTAAAGGAGAGGTGTCATGGCCATTTCCACTGATCATAATTCCATTGTTGAGGTCTACTAGAATAGATTTATATTGTGCATTTTTCCAAACTCACATTGGTTTCTCATACAGCATCTCTGTAAACCACTTGTATTCACTGAATTTCACTCTCTGCCTTTAACGGCTCGTTGTAGCTCAAATAGCTCCAGCCCCCACCCTCCCTGTGAGCACAGTGTGCTCTGATTGGTCGGGACGTTGTGAATCGCGCTGAGCTCCGTGGAGGTGTGGTTTCCTTGTTAGCGATACACAGCCAAACTCATCCTGAGCACACACAAAGTCACAGCCGAAGTAAAAACATTAAGTGTGGCTTGATATTGAGTAAGAAAAAGGTTGATAAACGCTGTGAGAATGGGTCTGCAGAGAGAATTTCGCCGCGATCCCAACTGTCTGTTATCAGCCTGCAGCCAGGGAGGAGAAATCAGCTGAGCTGCCTGCTCCCTGCACACAGATGTGTGTGTGAGGAAGTCCGTGGATTGGTCAATTTGGACCAATCAGCGGGGGCTTAACGTAACGGCTCCGCGGACGTGACGTAACGGCTCCACGGATTGGTCCATTTCGTTCCGGGTACGGCTTGACATCATGCCGTCCCAGAAGAATCAAATGGACAATGACGTATCTCCAACGAGGCGTTTTGGGGAGGTATTTTCTGTGTTAGAGTTTTACTCGCTATAGGGTGTACTTTGAGGGTTTTGACTCTGCACACCGTTTACATGCATAAAAACCTTCATAACACACAAGGGGACGGGTAATAACCGGAAAAGCATGACACCTCTCCTTTAACTTCCATCTTTCAATTTGTGCTATTTTAGATTTTCAGTATAGATGTTTAGAATTATTGAAATTGTAACCCTCTTGTAAAAATGTATGAAAACATTTCTTGATACTGGGTAGGGATGGGTATTGTCTGAAATGTATCGATTCCGGTTCTGCCTATCGATTCCGGTTCTTATCGATTCCCCGTTTCGATTCCAAAATTGTAAAAGAAAGAGGTCAAACGTTTAGATAACAAAAATATCTTTATTCTTTTAAGCTTTAACTGACATTTTTACAAATAAAAAATATACATGCAATACAAATGTATTGCACAATAGCTGTGCTTTATTTGAACTGAGCTATGCCTGTGGCAAGCTATTAACAGGCATTACACTGTGCCTTGTCTTTTTCTGTTTTAGTGTAGTGGAGCCTCACTTTAGAGCGTTTACCGCCATCCATCTTTGGTGTTATGAAGTGACTGAGCTCGTGAACTGTCTACGGGAGGGCGGGGGGAGGCTCGCTGCGGGGCAACTGTGGACCTCTGTCGCCTGTCAGCGCAACTTACATGATGCAGTTTTAAAAAATCAAGGGCGGTGCCGGCCGTTAGCGAACCGAGCCGGCCGTCAACGGCCCGCTGACGACCGGCCGTTCTGTGATTCTCCAGAACACACAGATGGCCAGTCCGCCCTTACCCTGTATTCCACCGGGTCGCCGCGGCACAGACGGACCCGGTGGAATACAGGGTCTACAGCGTTTAGGAACCGTTAAGCAGAACCAAAATTGTGTATTTTGTATGGGTACCCAGTACCTGGCCTTTTCTTATCGGTTCTCATCTGGAACCGAGTTTCGGTTCCCAACCCTAATACTGGGATGGTATTTCCATTCTTAAATATAGATATTACAGGGTTCGTACGGGTGCTGGAAATCCTTGAAAATGCTTGAAATTGTACGAGGTGTTTTCAAGGTTTGAAAAGTGCTTGAATCTTGGGAATGGCGCTTGAATTTGGGATAAAGTGCTTGAAATTTTAAATGCTTTACTTCGCTTTTTAGATTAAAAGAAAATAAAGAAGTCGGAGCGCGCTTAATTGCTTCGCTTTACATAAAACAGCTCCGCTCCGGCCTTCCCGCGCTATGCGCGTGACCTGCAAGTGTTTTTGTTACGTGTGACCTGGGCATTCTGATGAGAGTGATAGATGACAGTATGCCAGGAGGTTGCAGTTTCAACGAGCGTTGGCTAGCAGAAGACAAATACAAGCCATGGCTAAGACGAGGGTCAAGCCCAAGAGTAGCCTCCTGCAAAGTTTGCAAAAATAACGATGCGAGAGTCTGCGCTGACGAGCCACATGAAAGGTACGCCGTAGTAGAGCATTTTAGATTAGGCTAACGTTGCTTGTTACGTTTGTTTAAGCTAACGTTAGCAAGCTGAATAGCGAACTCGATGAGGGATAATAATAATTGCAGGGGACAATCATTTCAGAGGAGCGTACCTATGTTATGTCAGTCGCCATCCTGTGGTGTTCAGCGGATGAAGCACTCACGGCATTTTGTGTTATAGTCACGAAATATAATCTATTGATTCGACACAGAGCGATTTTAAAAGCAATGTATTTCTACTGGTAGTATGTTTCGTGCCTAAACCAAATGTGACTTTCTCTATCGAAATCAGTCACATTGACCCGAAGACACATTTTAGTTTGTATTACTGGTCTGGGGGAAGCTCGCGAGTGTGTTTGTGTATTTTTGAGTTTGTGTACCGGGGAAACACTCACAAGAAACACCGGCTGTTGCTGTGATGTTAAATTACTCCGTTCTCTGCTTGTAATTATGCCGTTACAAGCTTCAAAGTTGTATTTATCATCTGAATTTGCCGAAACAAGTTTAATATTCTGAAAGCCAATACTTTGTTTATTTGAAAACAGATGAAAACAAACTGTCTTTTATATAAAATTGAAGTATTATACAAGTAAAACTACATGTTGCTTTAATCCCATGTAATTGTAGAATGAACACAGTCTTCCTTTGAAGATGTATAAATCAGGTGTCTTGAGTAGTCAAAATTACCTACAAATCATTGTACACATTTGTAACTATTATTTTCCACTTGTTCCCATTGTGAGTCTATTTTTATGCAGCTCTGCGTGATTTTGTGGCTACAATTCAGACTAATATACTACCAGAGGTAGAATAAGTACTCAGATATTGTACTTGAGTAAAAGTAGAAGTACCAGAGTGTAGGAATACTCTGTTGCAGTAAAAGTCCTGCATTCAAAATGTTCCTCAAGTAAAAGTAGAAAAGTATTATCATCAAAATATAGTTAAAGTAGCGACAGTAAAAGTAATCATTGTGCAGATTGGTCCATTTCAGAATAATATATATGATATGTTTTATAATGATTGATCATGAAAGTGTTCTCAAAGCTGGTAAAGGTGCAGCTAGTTTGAATGACTTTGTATACTGCAGGGTAGATTGTGAATTTACTCCAGGTGGAACTAAAGTCTGATTTAACACTTGATTATATTTCACATCATTCATCCACATCTGTAAAGTAACTAAAGGTATTAAATATGGAGTCAAAGTACACAATTTACCTCTGACTTATGTTTACTGCCAACCTAAAAGTACCTCAAAAATAGTAATTAATAATGTATTGAAAAAAATAAAATAATGTATTGAAAAGTTATTTGGCTGATTGTTTTATATCGGCTCAGCCAGGTTATATGGGATGCCCAGTCTACGTACAGATCACTAATTTTGAAATATTAAACTTAGTTTTCTTTTCTTAAATGTTTCATCCTCATGTAGAATGCTATCACGAAACACACATTTGGTTGTTTATAGCATAAAGAACATCTGATTTAATGTGAGGTAGGGAAATAATCATTTGAGTATAAGTATAAGTATGTGTATATAAATATGTAATTTACAACAGCTGTAAGATGCTTGAAAAGCTTGAAAATGCACCTTGAAAATGCTTGAAAAGTGCTTGAATTTGACTTTTGAAAAGGTGTAAGAACCCTGTATTAGCAATCATTGATATATAATCAAGCCATGCACTTACTCCCACCGTCTCTCCTCTGTGCGGTCAGTGTGGGACCTGCCCCCCCCAGGAGCCCGATGTGAGGTTTTCATCAGCCAGATCCCACGGGACACCTACGAGGACGTGTTGATCCCCCTGTTCGGCTCCGTGGGGCCCCTCTGGGAGTTCCGCCTCATGATGAACTTCAGCGGGCAGAACCGCGGCTTCGCCTACGCCAAATACAGCTCACCAGATGTAGTGAGCGATGCCGTGCACCTGCTGAACGGTCACAGGCTGGAGGCCGGCCTCCGCCTCAGTGTGCGCCGCAGCACGGAGAAGAGTCACCTCTGCATCGGAGAGCTGCCCGCCAACACCCAGCCGGACCAGCTGCTGCAGGTAACGCTCCGAGGGAACGAGAAGAACACTGCTGACAGAGGGAAATGCATCCTTTTCAGAAATAGTTTTGATCTACGATACCATTATACTTTATTGTCAGATAAAAGGAGTCTGAAATGTGTCTCGCATCCCAGCAGCTCCATTCGCAACATCAACAAGGACAAATATTTAAGACAAGATACAAGGGAACAAACATTAACCAAATCAGCATGATCACTGAAGAAAAACATGCTCAAGACCCTTTAGCGTACATTTAACCTGGGATTTTAGCTCTGTATTTGATTGGAGGATTGACTGGTGCACAAATAATGCTGAAGTCTAGCTTTATTAAATCTCTGGACCCTGTATTTTTGATTTGACATTCATATTATATAAATAACATTATTATTATTATTATTATTATTATCATATTCTCTGTTCAGGACATGGTTGGGGTCAGAGATGATCTCGTTGGCCAGCATCATTATGTTGTTATCGTAGGCTGGTTCATGGAGTTTCTCAGAAGGTTGACCTACCTATCTTTGAGCAGATTTTCAGCTGGTGGAGCCGTTTTTATTTTGAGTTGGTAGACAAACACCATTTAGCATTGCAATACTGTACATAGGGATGGGTATCGTTAAGGTTTTAACGGTATTACTACTTTTATCGATACCGCTTATCGGTCCGGTCTTTTAACGGTACTCTTATCGGTTCTTTTGGAGAGAAAAATGAGGTAAACTAACTATATGTTGTATGTCAGGGACTACGGATGGAAATTAGCTCAAAGCTAAAATCCGGCATATTTACACTTGAAGCATTATTTGTCTAAGGTGTTCATTAATGTGCATTCATGTCCCTATTCAAATAAACATTAAATGAAAAATGAAAATAAACAAAT
This sequence comes from Trematomus bernacchii, assembly GCF_902827165.1. NCBI lineage: Eukaryota > Metazoa > Chordata > Actinopteri > Perciformes > Nototheniidae > Trematomus > Trematomus bernacchii. Next base: position 3,963,366 of record NW_022987950.1, read on the forward strand.
TGTGAACAAAACTAACATTGCTTTTTATTTAAATTAAATACATAATATTTCACATCAAAAGAAACAACAATGTTTTAACAAATGGTATTAAATAATCCGATGACAGAACTGTAAACAGAATGGCTGAAACTTTAACAAAATAAATAACTCAGTTCCCTCTAATCATTAACCCATGTTTGTATCATTGAGTTAGCTCCGTGTGTTGCTGCTAGCATACATAATATACCTGACGTGGAAACATTACTCGTGGGCGGGGCTACAGAGCTACTAGAGAGACAGTCGAACCCGGTGCATTCCTCCGTCTGAATGTGGTGCACTTTTGCAAGATGTTTAGACAAATTGCTCGTGTTACCGCCCTGACATGCTAAACTCTTATTGCACTTTAGGCAACGAGCGAGACGGGTAAAGTTTAACCACACCTCGGAGCGCGTTCTCTCCGCCATCTCCTCCGTGTGTGTGTGTTGCTGCATGTAGCAGCTGCGTGTGTGTAAACTGCCCCGCCCCCTCGCACACAGGCGGGGGAGAGAGATCTCTCGCCTGGTTTGGAGAGATCGAAAATACTAAGAATAATGAAGCATTTTGCAGTCTTTTTGCATGTTAGAAACGGAGTTGGCGACACTAAAACTGCAATATAAGGTTTGTGTAGCAATAATACACATGACATATTTTTTACATGTCTCCAGTACCGATAAAAAGACCGATAACGTCGGAGCTTAACGGTACCACGGTCTTTAATAATTCAGCCCCGGGGCCCGTTTAATACCGGGGCTCGGTACCCATCCCTAACTGTAGAACTGAATCACAGATGTAAAAACAGAAGAATCATTTATCTACTCGCTCCCAAGGCCTACTATTTTACATATGCCTCAACAGCACATGTATAAGTTGAATGGCATAGAATAGGAACTGAGTTTTGGAGTGAGCACCACCCGTCAATCAGCCAGACTGAGTGTGTGTGCTACAACACCACTGGTACACAACAGGTTGGCTGTAGCTAGTGTAAGCTAACTTCAGTGCCATGGAGAGCTGAAGACCTGACTGCACTCTTCAGGTCTCGCATGTACTATCTTGCCTGTGTGACTGTTACCCTTTTCAAATCCATATTCTAAGACAAAAAGTACCATGCGATATTAAAATGAGGAGCTCTTTAGTTTTACAAAAGTAAAAAAAGTCCCATGAAGTTTTCCCAGAGCCTGTAGTGTCCTGTAGTCAAGGCAACGTGTGTTTGTTCCCAGGTGCTGCGTGGTATGGCGGAGGGGGTGGAGAGGATCTCTCTGAAGGCAGGGCCTGGAATAGTGGGGGTGTCTGCTATAGTCGTCTTCTTATCCCACTATGCTGCTTCTATGGCCAAGAAGGTGCTGGTGGAAGGTAGGAGCTCAGATGATGGATCACATCACTGTAAATATGATCAACCTTTCATATATTGTAATGCATTTCTCTAATGAAATGGTACAGATGTCAGGTAGGGCACAGAAATAACAATTCTGCAGTGGTTGGGCTTGAGGGGGTTTCTCCCATATTCATGTCATTGCTGACATTTGTATAACTTGCTTTTTTATTACCCGTAAATTGGCTTTTTGGAATATGACAACAACAAAAAAAAAATATATTATTCTGACTTAAATTGCAACCATTTGTTGCAAACTGTTATGAAAGCATCACTGCACTCACCAAGGCCTGTAGACAATATCCCAAACGTGTTAGAATGGGGGGGCGGGGCAGTTCAATGCTGAATGCAGCTTTAATTATTAGTATTATGATAAACTTTACTTTACTTGGACTTGATTTGTACTTGATTCAAAAGACTTAACAGGAACTTTGTGTTTTACATTTCCAATACTGAAAATCTGACCTTCACACCCACTAATGGTCAACACTTCTCAGCTCTTTTTTATTTTCATTTTTCACACAACTGTTTCACTTATGTCACAAGATCTTTTCTCCCCACTCCATCTCTGTGATGTCTAGATGTTCATTCTGTTTTGAGTCTGGCTGCTTGTGACTGCTTTAAATACAACAGGTGGCACGACGTAGAATAACCAAACTCTTGTTTTATCTTTTTTAAAAAGCCTGAGGCATTCTCTTGTGAAGGTGGGGTAATTATGTATCTATCTATCTCCGGTTAAGAACATTAAAACTTACATATTCAAGAGAATTCACAAGTATATACCCAAGATAATGTTTTTTTTTCTTTACTGATGTCAAAACACCTTACTACTGTAGCTGCTCTTCTCTTTGTGCCCAGCATTCAGGAAGAAGTTTCAGTTCAACATCTCCATCAAATGGCAGTCTACAATGAAGTCGACCACTGACGAGCCCCCCCCTCCACATAAATTCTCTAAAAGCCTCTTGCCGGTCCCCCTGAAGCCGCCACGCCACATCCTCACCCCTCCACGCCCCCCTCCCCGCCTGGCCCGCCCTCCATCCAGGGATGCCATTGAATTCTGCAAAGCAGTGGGAAAACCCGCTGTCCCCCAGCCCCCGCCCCCTCCCAGCTCCTCCTCCTACGTCTCTCCCCTGGAGGGTCACCTCCCCTGCCCCATGGCGGTGCTGTGTGAGCTGTGTGAGGCGAAGGGTGTTGGGAAGCCGCACTACAATATTAGGCTGAGCCACGTGGTGCCCAAGGGCTTCATGTTGTTCTTTTATGAGCTGTCCGTCCCCGGGATAACCCCCGACTTCAAAGGGCTGGTCAAGATCTTACCGGGACCCTCTGCCTACGCCACGCTGGGGGAAGCTCATCAGGCTGTGGCTCTGCAGGTTCTGATGAGGATCTGCAACATTTAGCCCCCCCACCTGACTCACCACCCACCTCCTACAGCACTGTTTGCTTTGTTAATGTTATTTACAGATAGATGTTCAATATTTTATCTTATTTTATCTGCATGCTTTTAGTATAGTTCACTTGTTTGTCTTTCATCTTCAGTGTTTTATTTGTGCATGCTTTTTACATGTGTTACTCTTTATTGGTTGCTCATTTTTAATAAATGAGATTGAAAGGAAAATGTGATGGTGTTACTTCATGTAAATGTATGGAGTGAATGATTTATGTTAACTCTTTACAACGACTGATTCATGACCACTTGCACAAAGTGGGGATTATCAACAGCAAACAGGTTTTATTTAACCCAGGCTAACATAATCCTGGCCATTCTGACCCAGATGTGTTCATCCTAGATCAAGTTATCTTGATTCAAAGTGTGTTCTCACTTTGAATCAAGATAACTTGATCTAGGATTGTGTTCTCACTTTGCAAAATGTCCCTGAGCCTTCACTGAGTCCATGGGTGTTTCTCAATGTCAAGGAAGGATGCTCCAGAGCCACTATTTCAAGGATACTACGTCAACGAGTCCCGCCGAAGGACTGTTCCAATGTCCAGCATACTTGGAATTCTACCGAGCTCTGCGTCCTTCATAGCGAGAAATTTCGAGGCTGCACATGTGTAGACTCCGCAGTCTTAAAATCCCCACAATGCTTTGCGCACAGACCAATTTCCCAAAATCTGTGGCGGAAAATGTAAGGCGGGGCCTCTCATATGACGCACACCTGCACACTTGCTCGCCTGTTTTCCGAATGCCAGGAAGGATTCTTGCCTCGCTTCTGAAGCAAGTGACTCGGAAGACATGTGCTACCAAGGAAGCGTCCTTCAAAGAAGATGACTGTCAGTGCTTCCCTGCAGATGAATGGTGTCCTCTTCTCCACTGTAAGCTTACTGCGTCAGGATTAGCCTCTCGGTTTGTAGCCACCCTAAGTATATATAATTATAAATAGCATTGTTTTGATACAGGATTATTGCACCAGATTCACAAAATCTGCCATTATAGCTAAAGAATCTGAAAATGAACCTGATCAAGCTGTTAAATGAGATGTGTCTGAAAGACTTGTTTCACTGATAGTTCCAAATGAATTTACAAATAGTCATCCATATAATATGGAAAACGTATCCACATAGGAACAAGATGTAAAGACGAGGTTTTGATTTATTGGCTAAGAGAACTATTTATGTAATGCATGATTTTTCTAAATGTGGCTGTAAGAACAAGTGTTATAATCTTGAGAAGGCAGCTTTTACTATTTTTGACACAAGAAAAAGCTAACTGACACTATTAATTACAATAGTAGGCTTTATGAGTCAAATAGACTGCACCAAATGAAATAGTGCCAATGGAAACTCTTGAAATCAATATTAGTCAAGAAAATGATAGATGCCTGTTCTTCATCAGTTCAAGGCGATATTTTCATGTCAAGCTCCAATGATATTCAGTTTACTACCAGGAAAGAAGAAACTCATTGTGTGTTCCTTATATTCAACCCTTTTTCTAAAAGGATTTCTGTCAGGTCTCCAGTGGATTAAGATAGCATTTGAAATCCTATTGATATTGAAGAACTTGCTTGATTTCTATTACATGTTGTAGTAAATGTTGATCTGAAGAAATGTGCTCTTCATTAAAAAACATCCAACATGATTTCCCATCCTGAGCATTGTCAGCCACCCTCGTAGACGCAGGTAAACCCTGTTAAACCCATGTCTGATATAAAGTCATACAAACCAGAACAGGCTACATGGCTACATGCCACCTAAGGTACAGTAAGTGAGAAACATCATATTGTTTTGTTTTAAACTGAGAATGTCAGTGAACACAAGCTGCTGAGTATTGAGTTTATTTCAGACACCTGACAGTACAGCCATGGAACAAATGAAAGTGTTTTTGTTAGAAGCTGAGTTTAACTCCAGCATGAGATGGTGCAGGGAGAAAATACATGTCTTAAACAGAGTGCAGAGATGGAGCTGTACAAATAAATGTAGCTGCTCTAGCAGCTTTATAGATAAAGCTGATGCGTTCCTCACAGCAGCTCCCTGTTATACAGTGCTGACACTGAAGGCATGTTACCCTTAAGAACATCATGTTGGCATCATTGCTAAGGGTAACCTTCTGTTTCATGTTGCAAAGGAGTCTGTAAAAGAGTGTGTGCAGAGTGTCTGTTTGAAGGTGGCGTGGGGGGGCAGGGGTGAACGTCTAGGCCTCAGAGGTCCTCCTCTTGATCTCAGCTATCAGATCTGCTCTGGATATATCAGCCTGTGGGGAGAGGAGCAGACAGTGAGGTTAGTCCTGCAGCATCACAAACTCAAACTCAGTCTTACGGCCCTGACACACAGACACACACATCTAAATATATTTGCCCTCAACCCCAAAAGGCTCCCAATGGCCAACACTGAGTGTGTGAAGGTTAGTCTCTCTGAGCCTGTATGGCTGCCTCTGCATGATTGTGTGTGAATGGTAATAAAAACATAATTTGTTATCATCTTTAATAAAGATGTGTTCAGGTACCTCCTCTCTGGTTGCCACGGCGCGCAGCTTCACCACCCCATCCTTCAGCTCCTGCTCTCCCAGGATGGCCACCAGGGGGATCCCCGAGTCCTCGCAGTACTGCAGCTGACTCAGCAGTTTGGGGTTCTTCTTGTAGATTACCTCTGCCTGGACACATACACAGCATTCAGTGTGACAATGACAGCAGTCAACTTTTCACACCAAAAAGTCCAAAATCAGCAGTAAAGGAACAAGTGCCCCTTTTGAGTGAATGGAAGTTATATTCCATTAGTCTATGTTTTATAGACTGAGAAATGTATTTTTATTTTTGATGAAAAGTTACACGCTCTTCGGAAAGAAAATCAGCATTGGCAGGTCAGTCTTATAATAATATAAACATTTAATTGATGAATCTCTAGTGCAGGGGTGGCCAACCAGTCAGGTAAAGAGCCACTCATTTTACTGTGTTACTGCAAAGAGCCACATCATACACACAGGCACACATGCTGGGGTTGCGGTCCAATAGTCCATTTAGCTTAGGAACCTTCCTAACGGAGTGAAATGAGCTTCAGGGGAGGCGCAGCGTGAGAAAAAAAAGATGAATAAAGTGACACTTGCACACTTTTGGCTGTCTGTGGAGACCGAGTTCCCCCACCTCGCCAAGAAGGCTGTAAAAGTGCTCATTCCCTTCACCTCCACCTACCTGTGTGAGTGCTCATTCCCTTCACCTCCACCTACCTGTGTGAGTGCTCATTCCCTTCACCTCCACCTACCTGTGTGAGTGCGGGTTTTCCGCATTGACTCTGATCAGAAGCAAGTGCCGGTGTTCCGGATTAACTGGTTTCCCGATCAACTGGGGCACAGATGTGGGGGGCGTGGCCTTCGACTGAAATACACATTTCGATCGCTTCTTCTGTCGTTTACATAAATCTGTTGGTATATTTGGCTCGGTAGGAAGACTTTGATGCACATTCAGTACCAGTGTGTGAGGTTGTGGTTACGATGGCGATATCCGGACGTGTACAGCGAGGACTACAAAAAAAGAAACGAGTTGACTGGGGATGTCTGTTCAAAACATTGCGAGCTCCAATAAATCATTTAAACCAGCTATTGTTGCCTGATTTATCACTGAATATCGTTCTTAATGTGATACCAAGTCCATCTGAGACCTGTGTACACCTTCAGACAGCCTCCAAGTGAAGCGTATGGTGTTTACTCACAGTTTGAAAGCAGCGTGGAGAACTCTTCAGCTGTGGTAAGCTGTGATCCGCTCGAATAAATCATTAAAACCAGCTATTGTTGCCTGATTTATCACTGAATATCGTTCCTAATGTGATACCAAGTCCATCTGAGACCTGTTCGTGGAGAAGTCTTCATCTGTGTTAAACTGTGACCCGCTCAGGTAAACGGCGATCCGCCCAGGGAACTGGGACCCACCCAGTTTAAACTGTGACCACCCAGTTTAAACTGTGATCCACCCAGGTTAAACTGTGTTAACACTTCTGTGGCTATCTACCAGCGATCATGTTTAATATGAAAGACTACACACACATGTATCCCTTATAAAAACGGTATTCTGCAGCACTCATCCAGATAAGATGTGACTGTTAACTCATTTTGCAAAGATAGCAGCAGGGATATTTAGACTTTAAAATGCTGCTTGGTCATGAATGTTGGTCTCGGCAAACAATATTAGGAATCCTCTATTCAAACATAATATTCAGTGTGCATCGACATGAAAATAACAAAAAAGTTCATACTGGACTCAAACCCGAGTCCCAACAGTAAAAATCACTCAAGCCCTGCGCGTTATGAGTGCGCCACGAATCAACACGTCGTAACATCACCACAGGTTATTCCAACCCGACCATCATTTATAATGTGAGCGAATGTATGTACACTTTAAGCCATATAGTATACATATTATAGTAGGCATTTGCTTAGAAATAGTATACTGACTGAGGTCTGTATCAAGCCTCATTTCCTTTTGCTATGTCTGCTAATGCAGTAGCTGATGGGATGGGTCCCAGTTCCCTGGGCGGATCAAAGCTTACCACAGCTGAAGAGTTCTCCACGCTGCTTTCAAACTGTGAGTAAAACACCGTACGCTTCACTTGGAGGCTATCTGAAGGTGTACACAGGTCTCAGATGGACTTGGTATCACATTAAGAACGATATTCAGTAATAAGTCAGGCAACAATAGCTGGTTTAAATGATTTATTGGAGCTCGCAATGTTTTGAACAGACATCCCCAGTCAACTCGTTTATTTTTTGTAGTCCTCGCTGTTCGCGTCCGGATATCGCCATCGTAACCACAACCTCACACACTGGTACTGAATGTGCATCAAAGTCTTCCTACCGAGCCAAATATACCAACAGATTTATGTAAACGACAGAAGAAGCGATCGAAATGTGTATTTCAGTCGAAGGCCACCTCTGTAAACCAGTTGATCGGGAAACCAGTTAATCCGGAACACCGGTAAAGGCTGCAGCCAGAGGATGATCTGCGTTTATTCCTGTGTGCATCAAAGACGCAGACTCATTGTTCCCACTAAAGTAGGGGTGAGTGTAATAAGGAGGCAAAGTTGACGTTCAGTGTGTTGCCGGGAGCATATAAGGATTTATCCACGATGTTGAAAATGTTAAAAAATATGTGTTGAGAACACGGCGTGCGAAAATATACGGGTCGTGCTGCAGCTAGATTTGCCTGTCCTCTGTAAGAAGGTGTCGGCGACTGACATGCAAGGAAGAACGGCTGTCCACCGGCTGTTCCAACTTTAACAACTTTATTAACTTCCAGGGTAGTGAATTGAACATGCTATTGTAATTGGGTGTGTGGTATATTTTCATGCACGCACAGTCGCACACGCATGTTCCACAAACTGAACAACTCTCAATTGTCCGATCGCTACCACTGTCCTTGCGATCTTGTTATAACAACAAGTGCACATTACTGATGCAATATGGTTGAGACCATTCAGGCTTATTCTAGAGGGGTGCAAGGAATAGTCCAAGTAGTGGGGGAGTTTTATAAAAATGTGTTTAAAACATAAAGATAAAAAGGTTTTAAAAAAGTTATTGTTTCATGTTTTAAGGAGGTGACGCTACTCAGCCAATCAAATTGGTGCAGTCAGTGAGTCAGCACGATAGATTCAAACACACAGAGACGAGACAAGAGGAGAGAAACGGTGGTGGAAGGTAGACAGCGAAAACAGAGCATTTAATGACATTGTCTCTCACTCTTTGAAATGCAATTGAATACCCCTGCATTATAGCAACAATAATAATAATAATAATCTGACTTCAAAGGCTGTAACACTAGGAATATGTGGGCGGGACTAAGGACAATGACTGACTACAAAGGAGCAGCGGGGCGTGCTGCGGGAGTGTCTGCGTGCACATCTCTCCCAGATGAGCTAAACAGTTTTTTTGCACGCTTTGAGAGCAGCCAGGCTGTGGAGGTACAGAGGGACCAGGAGCTACACTGCCCTTTTGTTTTAAACAGGGCAGATGTGTGTAAATCCTTTAAAAGGGTTAACCCACACAAGGCTCCTGGACCTGATGGCATCCCTGGCCGTGTTCTCAGGGTGTGTGCAGTTCAGCTGGCAGAGGTGTTCACAGACATCTTCAACAGGTCCCTGCTGCAGTCTGTAGTCCCCACATGTTTTAAACACTCCACCATCATTCCTGTCCCCAAAAAGACAATCATCACCTGCCCCAACGACTACCGCCCAGTAGCACTCACCTCCATCATAATGAAGTGCTTTGAGCGGTTAGTCAAATCATTCATCTCCTCCTCCCTCCCTGAATCTCTGGACCCCCTGCAGTTTACAGAGCCTACAGAGCAAACAGGTCCACAGACGACGCCATAGCCCTCACCCTCCACACTGCCCTCTCACACCTGGACCCGAAGAACAGGAACACATGTGAGAATGCTGTTCATTGACTACAGTTCAGCATTCAACACCATTGTGCCCTCCAAGCTGGCCATCAAGCTCAGAGACCTCGGGCTCAACAGCGCCCTCTGTGACTGGATCCTGAACTTCCTGACGGGCAGACCCCAGGCAGTGCGGGTGGGAAACATCACATCCTCCACCCTGATTCTCAACACCGGTGCCCCTCAAGGCTGCGTGCTCAGCCCTCTCCTCTACTCCCTGTTCACCCACGACTGCGTGGCCACACACAGCTCCAACACCATCGTGAAGTTTGCTGATGACACGACCGTCATCGGCCAGATCACAGATGATGATGAGACGGCGTACAGAGAGGAGGTCGAAAACCTGACATCTTGGTGCCAGGATAACAACCTCCATCTCAACATCAGCAAAACAAAGGAGCTGATTGTGGACTACAGGAAGCAGCAGGGAGAGGGACACGCCCCCATCGCCATCAATGGGACTACGGTGGAGAGAGTCAGCAGCTTCAGGTTCCTTGGGGTCCACATCACTGAGGACCTGACATGGTCTCTTCACACCACCACCATCACCAAGAAAGCTCGACAGCGGCTCTTCTTCCTCCGCAGGCTGAGGAGGTTCAAAATGGATTCCAGGATACTCTGCAACTTCTACAGGTGCACGATAGAGAGTATCCTCACTGGCAGCATGACGGCCTGGTACGGCAGCTGCACCGACCTCGATCGTAAGGCTTTACAGAGGGTGGTGAAAACTGCACAGCACATCACCAGGACGGAGCTGCCATCCATGGAGGACCTTTACTCCCAGCGGCTCAGGAAGAAATCACTACGGATTATCAAAGACCCCCATCACCCCAGCCACAAACTGTTCTTTCTGTTGCCGTCTGGCAGACGTTACCGCAGCATCCTGGCAAAGACAAGAAGATTCGGAGACAGTTTCTTCCCGCGGGCAGTGAGACTGTTAAAAAATGGAACTGTTGAAACAACTTCAAACATTCAACTGCTACTCAGTAGTATGTATCTAATACCTAATATATATATATCATTCCAATAACTTGTATATAGACTCATACTGCACTATTCCACATCATAACTTTATTTCATTTTTATAACTATTATTATTTTTGTATTGCTCTTGCTCTTATTGTTATTATGTTATGTTATTATGTTGCATTGTTGGAGAAGCCTGTGACATAAGATTTTCAACTGCATAATTACTCTGTAGCTATGTCAGATTGACAATAAAGAACCTTGAACCTTGAATAATAGCAATAATAATTGGGAGGGGGGGCGCGGCTGTTCTTATGTTCTCTGAGGGGAGGCTCACCTTCCCACACATTGAAAACCCCTGCTCTAGATGAAAGGAAAGGAGGTTTCAAACTTCCTTTAGAACCTCCTTTAGCTTAGGAACCACTGGACCTCCCTTTACGAAAGGAGAGGAGAAAATGCTGCCCCACAATGCCTTGCATTAACGGAAACAACCGATTATGAACGAGAAATGATATCATGAAAGTTACGGTGCTTATTAAGCATTTTAAAACGTATGTGGAAAGTTGCCAAAGTGCTTTGTTTTGAACGTTCATCAGTATTATAATCAAAAAGAGAAATATGAACGTTAGTTTTTACTGAAATGATCAAATAAAGTCAACATTTCACAGTCTTTACTGAGTTGTGTGGGGTTTGTTCAACTTTTAAAAGATGTTTGAATGGTGATATACACAGTGATAGATGTTAATGACTAACGTTTATAATAAATACATTTGTATTGATTTGAAGATCTTTTCATACAATCATACGTATTGGGATCATTTGTATTAATGTGGACCGGAGGGAGAGGGTGACGAGCATAAGTTTCACTTTCCTTTTTTATTTCAATTCCAACTTTGGTCATGAAGAATATGTTTCTCTGTTGTCCCCGTTCATAAAGCATAAAACAACAGCATCAGAGCACGGTGCAGAGTCTCTAGATGAGTTTACAGTAGTCCCTCGTTCTTATTAAACATCCATGTTGTAGTCCGCTGTATAGAAAACTGTAGTTTCCATAGTTTCCCCACAGCAGCAGGCGCACATTTATGACCTCTGCTGGCGCATCATAAACACGTCAGATAGTGAAAGTGCAGTCGGATTCTCTAAAGCACCGCAGTCTCTTCTCCTAAATCCTTTTGAATTCTCCTATCCACTATCCCTTAACCCCGTGACGTTTCACTCAGAGGTCAAGGGATAGACGATAGGGTTAGAACTTAGGAGCTGATTTTTGGACTATTCGACCGCAACCTTGGTGTATGTCCCCCGACCTCTCTCTCTCTCTCTCCTTCTCTCTTTTGCTCTCAGCCTTTCTGTGAGCTCCCTCACTCTCTTCCTCATGTGCCCCTCTCTATCACATACAAAATGAACCCGCTCGAGAGCCGCGGGTTGGCCACTCCTGCTCTAGTGCAAAGGTGATTTTAATACTTTTCAGAAATCAGATTCCAGACTTACAAAGCAACATTAAGCAAGGTTAGAAGAATCTGCAAATATAACACTAGTTAACAACACACACACCTTGATGCCAGCGTTCCAGAGCTCAGTGAGCAGTTTGAGTCTCTCCTCCAGCAGGTTCTTCTGAGCAGACACCACCATCACCTGAACCTCTGTGGTGCGGACCCTCTGAGCTGAGGCCTGAAACACACACAGTTACAGTGTGACAGCAACACACACACGTATTCACACACACGTATTCACACACACACACGTATTCACACACACACACACACACACACACACACACACACACACACACACACACACACACACACACACACACACACACACACACACACACACACACACACACACACACACACACACACACACACACACACACACACACACACACACACACACACACACACACACACACACACACACACACACACACACACACACACACACACACACACACACACACACACACACACACACACACACACACACACACCTCGGCCTTCTGCTCCATGATGGAGAAGATCCTCTCGATGCCGATGCTGACCCCCACACATGGCACCTTCCTGCCCTTGGGGTCAAACATCCCCACCAGCCCGTCGTACCGGCCCCCGCCCGCTACGCTGCCCACGCTCACACTCTCCTCTGCACCGGAACCAGTCTGGGCTTCAGCAGCGATGCCCGCCTGAGTCAGAACCCCCTCGTAAATGATCCCTGTATAATAGTCCAGACCCCGGGCCAGACTCAGGTCAAACACCACCTGCACAGGATGGAGGAATGAAAAGGTAGCAGGTTAACAGAGAAGAGAGGAAAGTAGAAGGTATGATAAGGAGCTTTAACACATTGTTGACTCAGGAAACATATCAGGTGAGTCACCTTGTCCGTGACCTGGAACAGCTGCAGGTAGCTGAACAGCAGCTTAATGTCCGTCAGCCCCGCACAGGCCTGCTTACTCCGAGACATCTTCTGATCCTGCAGGAGGCGCTCTGCCAGCTCCATCCCACCTGCAACACAAACACAGCTACATCAGCACCCTGTTGGAATAAGGTCCAGTACTCCCCCTCTTTAGCTCTGTTTTAGTGTATAGGGGGCTCCATGAGATATGCTAAACTAGTGAGAGAATCGCTAGCAAGGGGGCTACAACTACAACAAGATGGACATATTTGACCGTGATTTAATTGTAATACTCGTTTCAAAATGATGCTGAAGTAACAACATACTGATACCGGTTAGTAAAAACCATGAATTAATGCTTTGTCAAGTCTGCAGACATGTTGGTTTTGTGGTTCGCATTGAAGATGACGTCACGGCTCCGCCTACACTGCGTTACTATAGTTACTACCCCAGTTCCTAAACTGTAATGGAAACGCAGCATAAAGTGAGCCTGGCCTACCAAGGCCTAACTATACCGTACTAAGCCGTGCGAGGCCCTGCAGTGGAAATGCGCCATAAGACTGAAGAGTTTCACTGCCAAACCTACGCTCTAGCTAATATGCTTATACATGCAAACCTTTGAAACAATGCCGTTCAGAAATTCCCACATGCTTTTTTTGTCCAGGAAAAGGCCCAACACTAGATGCTGTTTGATATAATACCATAGGAGAATAACCATAGCTCCAATCATCTCATGAACCCCTGTTTGGAGTGAATACTTTACTGACAACATGTCACTGATGTCTGTGAGTTGGGAGTCTCACCCTGTAAACTGACGTACTCCCCGATCTGGTCCGCAGCCTTCTCTGAGAGACCCTTCTCACTCACCATCTCCTTCCTCACTTCCTCCCACGGCATCTGGGTTCAAACAACATAGAGATATTGATGAATGACAGAGAAGGTGGAAGAAAACAGGGTTACACCCGTTTGTCTCATTATAGCGACATTTTAGCATGCTCTACAATATTTGTACATGTCCTTCTTGAGAACTGAGTGCATAAAAGCTGAGTATTTGCACGTAGGAGGGCTGCATAATTAATCGAAATTACAATATGGACTAGTACACTATTCAACTTACAGGACACATATTATTGAATACTTGTTAAAGTAAGTATTGTGGAGCCGCAGGGATACCCCAGCCTGCAAATCGTATTCTACTTAATACATATTGTTTGGTCCAGATTCTCAAAAAGAAAAAGCCCATAACCATTGTTTCATTTTATATTTCAAATGTTATGAGAATTGGGATGCAAAATGATCAATCCATTCAGTATCGTTTATCATATGGCAATTTTAGTCGCAAAATAATCTCAATAGGTTATTTTTTTCCACATGGTGCAGCACAAACCTTGTCCAGTTTATCCACTGTTGAACAGATGGTGCGGAACTTGTCGTCTGGAACACCACACACAGCGAACATCCCGTCCAGGATGCGTCTGTCGTTCACCTGCACACGGAAGACATGGTTATCACAGTCAGAAAACCTTTATGATTCCCAGTGGGAAAAACTAAATAAGTAGCAGTCTTCTGAAGAGAAAAATGCATACTGCACATCAGAGTGATTATCTCTTCCACTCGTCATATCTGCGGCTTCCCTATAGCCATTTCCCTGAATTGATGGGACTAACCTTGATCCGGAAGTCTCCGATGTCCAGCTCACTGAGGATCTCGTAGACGATCTTCAGACACTCAGCGTCTGGAATCATGGCGTCATACTGCCCTGCGATGTCAAAATCCTGAAACGCATACAAATTTGAGTGAATAAAACCACGTCAGTTTTTAAAGATCTAACAGATCCTCCGGTATGCGGGTCGTGGTGCGTATGGATCAGGATGACTCACACACTGGTAGAACTCTCTGTAACGTCCCCGAGTCATGGCGGGGTTGTCACGGCGATACACTTTAGCGATGTGGTAACGCTTGATGTTTGTTATCTTGTTCATGGCCAGGTAGCGAGCGAAGGGCACCTGAAGGACGGCAGGTCAAGAACAACACTGTGCTTTGAGGACTAGGCTAAGTTAATGTAGCACCAACATACAAGACAAATACAATTGTTACAATTAAAAAGCAACCTTTGTAACAAAACAAAAATTATAAAGGGAAGTTCTATATTTCATAAATAAATGTAAGTAAACTCATAAAGTAAAGGACAAATTCTTAATCTGCAGAATCACACCCTGTGTCCTCCTGATTAGTAACAGGATATTCAAAAATCCATTGTTGAGAAATGAATGTTGCTCTACTGTTAATAAGAAGCATCTTGTTTGATGCATTAATGTGTTAAATGATAAAACATTTAGAGGCAACACAAAGTATTTTCTCCCTTTCGTGAACCTTCAGTTAAGCAGAGCAATGATCCCTTATATAATAAAACATCTATGTGAATATGGTGCAGGATACAGTGAGGTCATATCTGAGGGACAGCAGCTCTCCTCCTTGGTCCTTCAGGTCGTAGATGAGCTTTGAGTCTTCTCCATACTTTCCTGTCAACGTTTCCTACAGCACAGAGAATCACAAGATCACATGATTCAAATCTTTATGTTTTCAAAGTGTTCAGTTAATCGTTGTCACGTGATGTCACGGCCCCATGGGAACGCCCACCTGGAGAGCATTCCACCACAACCAGCACTCATCTTTACCTCATAGTGAGTCAAAAGGTCAGATGGTTTATAATAAGACACAAAAAGTAGAGAGGAGACCAGCTTGGCTGTGTCTTTGCAGTATGGAGAGGTGAGGGGGGGATTCCTTCAATTAGACGTGTGAGCACACTTCCCCTAAACCTGACAAATAGCATACATGTCATATAACACCAACTCCTCCTTTTCCAGTGTTACATGATCTAAAATCGAGAGGTGAAGGTGTCCTAAAACCTCAATACATGTCAACATTTCCAGTTCCCTCTGTCAAAAATTAAACAGTTTTTGGACATGGCTTTGGTAAAATGCATGAAATAAGGTCTGTGGTTAACACGAGCTGAAGTGGTTAACACGAGCTGAAGTGGTTAACACGAGCTGAAGAGATGTTCACGTTATGTCCTTAGACATCAAATACGTCAGTAAACACAGCACTGGGGAATTTTAAAAAGTCTGTTTCTAAAACATAGCTGAGTGGTGGTGACGTGAAGTCATGCATTTTGTTTATAGCCTAATGTTAGCTTACATACAATTATGCTTTAAAAAAAATCACAAAGTGATGTTAATATGAAAAGTATCAGATCTTGTTTTCTGCAATATTCCAAAATCCAATGGCAACAAATCACATTGTTTTATGTTGAGGTAACAAGTGAAATGCTTACTTCAGGGTCAGCACACAAAAATACGTCATCACTGCACTACTCTGCCCTTGAGAGGATAGATTCTGACATAAAGGTCAACAGGTACCATGGACATACATCAGCGGTCATACGTGCCCAGAAGTTTAGACTTCATTTTTGTTGGTTGGTTGTAAAACATTAGACAGGCTTGTGCTGTAGCCATGCAGTTCTTCATGTTAGCCGCCATGTTTTTGCTTGCCAAGTCTCCTGAGTGAACGGTGATGTGAACATGTACCTTTAGTTCAAAAACAGGTGTGTCGATGGTCTCTGCACCGTGGCGTTTGAAGCAGCCGAGGATGGTGTTGAACACTTTTTCTCTGATGGCCATCTGCTTGGGGTTGTAGTCCCTCGTTCCCTGATAGAGAAACACATTTAGTGCAATTAAATCCTGACGATGATTTTTTAAATGTTTTAAAGAACTCTGTCAATTAGGCGTGCATCGATCAGCAGGGTTGTAGTGCTGAGGTCGGCGGGTAAAACTGAGAAAGGTTGCCTTCAAGGTCACGGCTCTATTACTATACTAGTGATAGGAAGCTCATGTAAACAGCATGTGAGACAGCCATTGTTAGCTTTGTGGGCTTTAACTACTATGTTATCTTATAGACCTCCATGCTGGGGGGTTTGAGGGCTACATGTTATTATGTTACAATGCATTAACAGTGTGATGGTGCTCTGTACTTTTCTGATATTTCGAAGAAAGTTAATAATCTATGGATAGTCACTGCAAACATTTAGCTGTATACAATTTTCAAATGTATTTTTTTCCATGCCAGATTGCAACTTTATACCTTTAAAATGGCATGTGTTTCTCCATGTACAGATATGTTTTAAAGATTCAAAGATACAAATCATATTTTAACAACATATTGCTGCAGTACTCTGGTTGTGTGTTTGAATGCAGCAGAACTACGTCTTACCTTTGCCGTCTTGAGAACAAACTGGTGTTTTCCATCATCTCCTCCGATCTGAGCCTTCAGCTGCAGCAGTTTGGAAACCTCTTCATCGATCTGTAATACACACACAAGAACTGTCAACACTTACTCTACAAGGTTTCATACATACATCACATACTGAACTGATCAACTAAAGCAAATTAAAATCTGCTCAAAGATTGAAAGACAAGCGTCTGAGAAATACACAGCTCAGTTTGCCTGGATGTCAGAGGGCTGATGGGGGGGCAGACAGCTGCATCAGAGCCAAAGTAACAACGTTTTTCTATTCATTTATTTGATCAGGAATCAAATACAAATAATTGATTCCAATAGTCGTAAAAACGCTGGATATCTCACCCGGTCAATCCCAACAACTGACAACATTTTATTTCACACAGACACACACAGCACCATGAGCCTACCTGAGCCGCATTGATCCCAGGGAAAGAATGCAGAGTTCGGACACGCGTCGCAGTCCGAATCAGACCCGAGCAAGCACGAACACACAACATGGCCGGAAAAAAATAAGTCCAATAATTGGACAGGCAAAAGTTCAGGAGTGCATCATGGGAACAGCAGTGTTCAGTGGTGTCGTACAGGAACAGCCACAGCAGCCAATCACAACGGTCGGTAGAGGTAGATCCAGGAAGTGAGTTGATCAGTGATGTCCAGGGGGGTTGGGTTCAGCAGTGAGGTAGATGATGGTGATGAAGGGGGGGGGGCAGGCCGAGGTCATCCGGGGTTAGCAGGAAGAACAGGAGAAAAGTGGTAAGCAACCCTATCACTGGGGGGGGGGCAGGGCATGACGCCGCATCATCATCATCATCATCACAGCGTGGAGGATAGAACATGAGATCACATGAGAGCGAGTCAATCAAAGAGGCCAGCCAGCATACACACACACACCAAACAAACACAGGGGCTGCTCTGACCCTAAAATCCAATCTACATGTCGAGTGCATTCAGTGTTTTTAGGGGTATCATTTTAACTCTTGTGTGGTCTTACTATCAACTTTTGTCCTCTCGGTTTGACTATTTATAAAGCATGTAGTATAAATAATCAAATCTGTGTTACACGTTTTAACGCAACTTTATACCTACTAATTATCACGTTTTACTCTTCTTTTTTAAATGTATGGTCAATAGATCTCATTTACACAAAGTTAAACCTAATTTCTGAGTTATAAAAGGATTTTTTTTGGTAATGATTTTACAAAATTGATCCCGAAGACCACAGATCTAAACATTTGAAGTTTAACTACACTTCTGTGATGACTTTAGGTGTAACGTGGAATTAGCTGCTTCACTTTCAGGGGCCTACAGTCACACAGTGATGACTTAATAACAGCCATGTTATTAGTAACTCCTGTTCTTTGTCCACTATAACAAGAAATGTCTTCTGAGAAAAAGACTTATGGAACTTTCCACTCTCACTTTCCATAACCACTGCTTGTTTTGCTGAATTATGTCCTGATGTTAGACCCTTTGTGGGCTCAATAACACTTTGCTGGACAAAACAGCAAATAAATCAGACCAAACTAGACAAATAGTAAACATGGTGCAAACACTTACTGTAGCACTCTCTGTCAATGCTTTAAGGTTTTAACGTTTTATTTGAAGTGAGGTTTATCTCACTTTAAATTCAAAAACATGCTGATACCTCCTCTATGATGCATGGCAGGTTATTGGAGGAACCAGTACTTAAATTGAGATCAAACTGGTACAGACTAGGTCTAGGATATGTCTTTATTAGTTATCTTTGTGCCAGCTGATAATAAAGTATCAAACTAAACTAAAATATTTTTTACAAAAAACTTCTTAGCAAAATTGCTCCAAATAGATTTTGTGTTGACCCACTAATGGTTGTCAAATGTGTACTTAAGCACAGTACTTGAGTAAATGTTAGTTACTTTCCACCACTGGCCACAGTTTCCTGAACATGCTGATGACACTTGCCTGCAAGTTATTGCATCAACTAACAAAATAGCTAGCTAGTCGACAAGCCGAAGGAAGCGGTAAGCCATTACATTTGGGGCATGTTAAAGCTAGCAGTTAGCCGATTCGGCTATCATGTAACACTGGTAGGAACAAAGTGAGAAGCAGTCCCTTCTACCTGAAATACAGTCATTTTAAGCAGCTGGTGTGATAGCTGAACAAATAGCGGGTCAAGTATGGCCCAAGCTTTAAGCTCGGTTTATACCTATACGTATGGCCCTAACTTAGACCAATGTATTACTGACTCACTTGCGCCGTACACTACAACACGATAGTTTTTATAAATGTTTGGTCTTTTCCAATTGATTCAGTAGGCTATATAAATTACGTATTTTGTATTTTTTAAATATCTGCCAGGTTGTATCATGTGGGTTTCATTCAAACACTTAACCGTAACCTAACATAATGAATGCTTCACAGTCCTGGTCAGTTTTTCCGAAAAGGTCCCGTACGTTTAATGGTCAGTGCGGGTTACTAGTCAGCTCTTCAGTTAGTTTATATAGCGGTATCTTTGGCTGGCTAGCTGTTAGCATCCCTGGTCTGTTCCAGCCCAACATGACATGCTGTTCACCGCATGCTAACAGCTCGCACACAGCACACCTCACTGAGATACTGACCTGCTCTTTGCTAGCCTTCTCTGACTTCAGCTTCCGGACCACTTCGCCTTGGACTTTAATCGCTTCTTGTATCTGTGCCTTGTCTGCCATGACTTTTCACCGCTACTCAAACCACCGGCAACCCCGCTGCTGTCAAGACTATGGAGGTATAGGCCGGAAACGATACACGTAATACTTCCGGGTAATATTTTCCACGTAAAATCCTTAAAGTTATCATTCTAAATCCCTCATAATAAAATGAGATAAAAACAAACAATCGAACAAAACCGTTTTTCTTTTAAGGGGGCAGGGTTAATAGGTTTATCTGTGAAATATACCTTTTATAATTCAATCAAATGTAGCCCTGTTTTGACTAATGATTTATATGTGTAGGCCTACACATATATCACTTACATTATTCAATACATCCTTTGTACTGAAGTATTAAAAAGTAAAAATTACATTTGTAATATAAATGATTTGCTGTGGCCAATTGTTTTCATTGCATTTACAGACCCTTGTAACTCTGATTGTAGAACCACGAAAAAAAAGAAGAAGCAGATAGCAACACCTATACAAACTGACAACAAATCTTTGCTGAGCCTAAAAATAATCATAAATAAATAACATAATGTAGATAAATATATTGCAATGCTCAAAACAGCAGCATCCAACAGTCTCTAATCCTTGGATATTACATGTCACTGCATGCATGCACGGAGCACCCGTAGTGCGGAGATCATCATATCATTCTGTCTTGTATTACTTAACAACAACAACAAAACTTCACTAATATCACAATGCCCTACTAAACTTTTTACATCTTAGTAATACGTGTTCTACTGATTCCTCCTCCTAACATCCCTCACACAAACCAGTCTGGTTCTTTCCTATTAATTGTAATGTTTTGTTCAGTGCACAGTGCCCAAATCTCAATCTGGTCAACACTTTTTCTTCTCTCCTATTACCACTACCCTCAAAACTATGACACTATTTTGTATATAGATCTGAAGTTACCTACTGTAACTCCAGCTTCTATGAGTATAGGCGTAGCCCTCTAAGGCTATCGCTATTGGGTAATCCCCTGCGCACCCGCACAGCACTGAAACACTTGTAGTCCACACCCGCCCGCGAGGTGGGCCGCCCCACCTTCGGGCTCCCTTCCGGTATAAATAGGAAGGAGGCCCGACAATCTGCTCCCACACAAAACAACTTTTCTTCAGCTATTCGTGGAGCCAGTGGGGCCCAGAACTTAGAGGGCTATGCCTATACTCATAGAAGCTGGAGTTACAGTAGGTAACTTCAGTTCTATTTCGTATATGCCTTCGTCCTCTAAGGCTATCGCTATTGGGTTAAGGGCGAAGCAAGATGTAGTCTGCGCCCCACTGGCTCCGCCCGGTACTAGAAGCACAGACACACCTGCTCAGATAATAACCCATGCCTATTGCGCAATGCGAATGGCGCATCACAGTCCCTAGAATATAGCATAACATGAATATTATCCATGAGGGGACGAAGGCTGGGAACAATACAAACCTGCCGCTGTGAAAAAGTAGAGACTAAGGTCACACTTTTGGCGCGTTTCCACTACAGCGCGGAGCCCCGTTTAAGAGAGCTGTGACGTCAGCGGCCCATCTTTGGTTGCGTTTCCACTTGGCCTAGTACCGGCTAGCGGGTCCTAATTCACAGTTTTTCTGGCCCCATAAAATCGTGGTTCTAGGGCCAGGAACAACCAGGCTGAGTCGGGCTGAGTATGCTAAACTAGAGAGAGAATCGCTGGCAAGGGGGCTACAACTACAACAAGATGAACATATTTGACCGTGATTTAATTGTAATACACGTTTCAAAATGATGCCGAAGTAACAACATACTGATACCGGTTAGTAAAAACCATGAATTAATGCTTTGACAAGTCTGCAGACAGACGGCAGGCGAAAAACCTTTTAAAATGCATGTTTTCTAAATGGAGATTGGCTAAGCTAACGCAATATATGCTCCGACCGTCCACACTCACAACAACGGCCTATACAGACATAAATAAACCAGCGACTGTATTCGCCATGACACAGACAGTCTGTGGTGTGTACTTGTTTAACTTTTGTCTAGTTTCTGAACATATATGAGGAGCTGTGAGCTCTGAGTGCTAACAGCTAACGGCTGTGTTGTTTTTCTGGGGTTCTCATTGAAGATGATGTCACGGCTCCGCCTACACTGCGTTACTATAGATACTACCCCAGTTCCTAAACTGTAATGGAAATGCTCCATAAAGTGAGCCAGTCCTAACGAGGCCTAGCCATACCGAGCGAGGCCGTGTAGTGGAAATGCGCCATTAGTCCAGCGATAAACAAAAAGGGGGGAACAAGGGCAGCTCTCTGCATGTAGACAGGCAGGAGAGCGCACAGCTGGATCCCTGACATCACTCACTCTGACAAGACACTCCGTACAAAATGTGTCAGAGGAAAAAAGGAAACATCCATCTCACAAGAGGGAAAAAGGGCCGCTCTCCGCGTGCCGAGAGGCAGGAGAGAGGCGCACAGCTGGGTCCCTGACGTCACTCACTCTGACAGGACACTCAGTACAGGGTGTGTCAGAGAGGAATGGGAGACATCCCTCAAATAAAATTGATTACATGAACAGGGGGAAGACCAAGATGCTGCAGTGCAAATGTCTTCCACCGACATTCCTCCGTGCAAAGCCGTGGAGGAGGAAATTCCTCTGGTGGAGTGTGCACTGATGTTCCCCGGGGGATCCACCCCAGAGGAGACATATGCCTGCGACACAGCCTCACACAGCCAGTGTGCCGTTGTGCAGACAGAGGCTGCCCTAATGAGCGCTCTCTGTAATGCACAACCAGGCGCTGGGAACGGCGCAAAGCAGCCGTGCGCGCCACATAGGAGGACAGCGCGCGCACAGGACAGAGGAGATGAGATGTGGCTTCCTCCTCCGACCTGTGAGGGGGAGGAAAGAAGCCATCCAAGGTGATCACTCTTGACCTAAAAGAGCTCATGATGACCTTTGGCATAAAAGACGGGTTAGGGCGTAAAATAGCTGAACTGCCATCTCCTTGGATCCGGAGACATGACGGAGCCACAGAGAGAGCAGACAAATCACTCACCCTTTTCGCTGTTAGAGCCAAAAGTAATACTACTTTGGCTGATAACAGTTTAAGGGGAACCTGATCTAAAGGTTCAAATGGGGCTTTGCTTAGTGCGCGTAACACCAAAGCCAAATCCCACTGAGGAGCCAGTGCGCGTGACCCGCCAGTGTGCGTGACACAGGTCTGAGTCTCCGTACTCCTCGCATAAAACGGCTGAGTGGCTGCTGATCGCTCCCTCCGCCTGGGAGAGAGCGTCCCCGCGCCACGGAATTTCCCACGGTCTGCCTGACAGCGTACGCTGTAGGCATGGAAACCAGGACGCTCCCGTGCGCTCCGGGGCTATCAGGACCGCTGATAGCCGCTTCTCCCGCTTCTCCCGCACTCAGTCCGGGAACCGAGGGGTCAGCGGAACTGGTGGGAAAACCGTATAACAGCACCCTGGGCCACGGCCGATGTGCAAACGCGTCTACCCCCAGAGGGGGGTGATCCTGCGCTCTGCGAGCCCCTCTGTTCAATTCACCGGGAATATACATTGCTCTGATGGAGAGCACCTTGTGTGCGCGCCCAGAACAGCAGCCGCCTGGCTGCGTTCAGAAGCTGCGCAGATCGTACTCCTCCCTGGCGATTGAGGTAGGCTACCGTGGCCTGTTGTCTGTGCGAATCAACACATGTTGCTTGTACAGCAACGGGGCGAAGTGCTGGAATACTTCCCAAAACGGAGAGCAGCTCCAGCACATTTACCTCTGACGCACAGGGTCGATGCGCAGGCGAATGAACCACCTCTGGAGTCTCCTCCTGTGGGGGAGACCCAGGGGGATCACCACGTGACCAGCTGACGTCATGTTGAGCAGCTGCATCACAGAGAGGGCTGTCACCACGCTGCGGGATGTGACACGCCGGAGGAGAGCTGTCAGTTTCTCCACTCTCTGCCGCGAGAACCGCGAGAGCCGCGCTCTCATGCTGGCTGAGTTTAATTCCACTCCCAGATAAATGATTGTCTGGGAGGGAAGAGGACGGATCTTCTTCCAATGTATGAAAAAACCCAGGCTTTGACAGATGCGATACGAGATGTACCGTCTGTAAAGCAACTTCCTCCCTGGAGCGAGCCCGCAATAGCAAGTCGTCCATATAAAACCACACTCTCATCCCTCCTCTGTGTAGTGGCTCCAGCCTTCTCTTGAAAATGTGCGAGCAGCCAGGGAATATCTGAACGGCAGACGATTGTCTGGTCTGATATTCCCTGAAATGAGAAACGCAGGGATTTCCTGTGTTTCGGGATGATGGGTACATGGAAGTCTATGTGCATGCTTCAGGTTTATGGAAGTGAACCAGTCGTCCTAGTGAACACATTCCAGCACCTGTTTGATCGTCAGCATTCTGGGACAGAGAAATGCCACGAGCTCTGCAGTTTATAAACCAATAGGTTAAAAACAGCAGGCTTCTGCAACCACCTCTGGAGTCTCCCCCTGTTGGAAGAGACCCAGGGGGATCACCACGTGACCAGCTGACGCCAACGCCGAGCAGCTGCGTCACGGAGAGGGCTGTGCGGGTTGTGACACGCCGGGGGAGAGCTGTCAGTTTCTCCACTCGCTGCCGCGAGAGCCGCGCTCTCCTGCTGGCTGAGTTTAATTCCACTCCCAGATAATGATTGTCTGAGAGGGAAGAGGACAGCTCTTCTTCCAATTCATTATGAAACCCAGGCTTTGACAGATGCGATACGAGATGTAACGTCTGTAAAGCGACTTCCTCCCTGGAGCGAGCCAGCAATAGCAGGTCGTCCAGATAAAACCACACTCTCATCCCTCCTCTGTGCAGTGGCTCCAGCCTTATACACACTTTGAAAAAATGCGAGGAGCCAGGGAATATCCGAACGGCAGACGATTGTCTGGTCTGATATTCCCTGAAATGAGAAACGCAGGGATTTCCTGTGTTTCGGGATAATGGGTACGTGGAAGTATACGCATCCTTCAGGTGGAAGTGAACCAGTCGTCCTGGTGAACACATTCCAGCACCTGTTTGATCGTCAGCATGTGGAATACTGACAGATATTCCGCAGTTCATTTCCTCATATGCCAAAAAGATGGGTCTCATTCCCCCAGTCTTTTTCGGGATTAGAAAAATAACAGGAGTAAAAACCCCTGATTTTCCTCCCTTTGAGGAACCCTGGAAATAGCCTCTTTCAACAGGAGTTCCTGCAGCTCTGAATGGAGCGCAAGACACTGTTCCTGGGATGACAGGAGTGTTTCCTGTATCCCATTGAACTGGGGGGGGGGAGAGGCGAACTGCAGGGTGTACCCTCTGCTGATCAGCCTGCTCATCCATCTGTCCATCAGACACATGTGCTGCCACTCTGAGAAACACTCTGAGAGCGGGCGCACATGCTCGAGATGTGTTGTGGTCGTCATGGCGACGAGCCACGTCAGCCGCCGCTGCCCGTGAGGCAACCCAAGGTGGGCCTGGAGCGAAAGGGCTATGAGGGAGCCTCCACACGCTGCGTTTCACTCCGGCTCTCATCATGACGGCCCCTACACACGGCGGCGTGCGTTGACGCTTCAACGCTTCTGTCCATTCACTTTGAATGGGGTGACGTCACGCTTAGCCGAACTGCATTGTGGGAGCAAAGCGTAGCTTTTCTCGCGGTGCTCGCTGCAAAAGTAGAGCAATGTTCTACTTTTGAAGCTTCGACGGAGGCGTCAGCCAATCAAATCCCGCTTATGCAAATCTGCCAGTACAAGCGCTAGCCAATCAAACCGCCTGTATGCTGGGAGAGCCAGACCGCAGTTCATTTCCTCATATGCCAAAAATTGGAGGAGAAAATAATCGTAGCGGTAGGGAATCACCCGGTGCTTTATGATCAGTCCCTGTTCACCTACCGGGATACAAACCGGAGGAGCCAGGCATGGAGGGAGGTGGCAGAGACAGTGGGTGAAACTGGTAGGTTTTCGCCTGTTTGGGGAGTTTATATCCAGTGTACTTCGTTTGAATGGACAGCTAGCAGGCATAGACAGTATTTAGCCAGCATGGAATGTTGCGTAAAATAGCACCATAGACATTAATGTCATAAATGTTCATCATATAAAGTGTGACATGTAAAACCTTTTATGCAATTGACAGGAGAGATTCATGTGATTGGTTGTTGGTCGCGTTGCTCGCGTAAACTCCCCAAGCTCAAGACACGCCCACTGCCAAGCGTCAACGCACGCCGCCGTGTGTAGGGGCCGTGAGGCGTGTACACGCTCAGGGGATGAGTGGAGGTGTGTGCAGTGCTGTTCACATGAGGCGTTATAACGGCGCTCATGGGTTTATTATGACCGTGTGTAGGAGGCGTATCTCGGACGGAGGAATGCCGCGAGCTCTGCAGTTTATTAACCGATAGGTTAAAACCGGCAGGCTTCTGCAACGAGCCCTGCTGGCTACTAACCGATAGGTTATAGGCAGTTGGTTTACACAGAGTGGGGGATATGTGAGAAACACTTGTTACTGATGACTCAGACAAAAAGTTGGAAAATGAACACACTTTATTTTACTCACAACCCCCCAAAACGTCAGAACCGGCTCTGCTTCCTCGGAGGCTCTCGCGGAGCAGACCAGGAGCGGGGGAGCCTCACTCCCCTTTGACCTGCCGCCGGGAGACCCTGTCTCTGGAGTGGCGAATGTCGTCCGCCTGTTCCGCGGCCGTCTTCATGGACTCCACCATGGCGTGGAACTGGGGTCCGAACAGCCCGTCCGGGCTGATTGGAGCGTCCAGCAACACTTTTCTGGCCGTCTCCGTAACGGACGCCTGCTGCAGCCAGAGGTGGCGCTGGATCTGTGTCACCCACGCGGCAATCCTCGCCTGGGAGACAGCGACGGACGCGCACAGAGTGAGCGCCGTGCTGGCCGCCTTGCTGATCTCCTCTGCCTCGTCAGCGGCCAAGGTGGTGGACCGCTCTACCAGCGTCACCACCAAGTTGGAGAGCAGCGCGATGTTATGCCGTCCGGCGATCATGTTGGCCTGTCTTACCTCAAAAAACGCCGTCAGGCTCGGCTCCAGAGAGGGGGTGGCTGGGAAACCAGCATCTATGAACCCCTCCACCTTGGTGAGGGGAACAAATGTGGCCACCGGAGCCTTCAGGGTCCTCGGGTTCGCCTCCGCCCCCTCCTGGTACCTCCTGACGGCCGGGAAGCGTGGCCAGATCGGGTCACTCCTGACCGTCTGCACCCGCGAAAAAACTCCGGCCATGTCGTCCGGAGCACACCTCTCCTGAGCTAGGGGAACGGGGAGATCTCTGCAGGCGGCCGCCTTGCGTATGATCTCCGGCAGTTCCCCTAGGATGCCACCTATCGCCGGTAGCGCTGTGGTGACGGAGAAGGGGACCGCATGTTCGGCCGCCAAGCTGGCACCCTGCTCCGACTGAGGAGGGAGGGGAGAACCGAACGGTGAACCGTGGAGGGAGGTGGGGTAGGAGTCGTCCGACTCCTGCTCAGCACTCGGCTCCAGGGACACGAGGCCCCCGTCCGCGGGCTCGTAAGCCTGGACGGGCCAATCGTCCTCCTCGGCCGCAGCAGCGAGAGCGTCCGCTCTTCGCTTCCTGTCACCCGAGGGGAGACGGGCACAGTGTGTGCATGCTACCTGCTGGTTTAGAGCCGCGTACGCGTGCTCTGACCCCAGGCAGGATTTGCATACTGTGTGCTGGTCATAACTCATTATGAACCCAGAGCCACATGAAGAACAATCCCTGACACAATTGTTACTCATGTTCTCTGCAAATGAAGTGTCTCTCGTGCTTCAGTAACGGGGTGCTGAAGAAAAGAGGGAGCAGATTGTCAGGCCTCCTTCCTATTTATACCGGAAGGGAGCCCGAAGGTGGGGCTCACCTCGCGGGTGGGCGTGGACTACAAGTGTTTCAGTGGCCACACACAGCTCCAACACCATCGTGAAGTTTGCTGATGACACGACCGTCATCGGCCAGATCACAGACGATGACGAGACGGCGTACAGAGAGGAGGTCGAAAACCTGACATCTTGGTGCCAGGAGAACAACCTCCATCTCAACATCAGCAAAACAAAGGAGCTGATTGTGGACTACAGGAAGCAGCAGGGAGAGGGACACGCCCCCATCGCCATCAATGGGACTACGGTGGAGAGAGTCAAAAGCTTCAGGTTCCTTGGGGTCCACATCACTGAGGACCTGACATGGTCTCTTCACACCACCACCATCACCAAGAAAGCTCGACAGCGGCTCTTCTTCCTCCGCAGGTTGAGGAGGTTCAAAATGGATTCCAGGATACTCTGCAACTTCTACAGGTGCACGATAGAGAGTATCCTCACTGGCAGCATGACGGCCTGGTACGGCAGCTGCACCGACCTCGATCGTAAGGCTTTACAGAGGGTGGTGAAAACTGCACAGCACATCACCAGGACGGAGCTGCCATCCATGGAGGACCTTTACTCCCAGCGGCTCAGGAAGAAATCACTACGGATTATCAAAGACCCCCATCACCCCAGCCACAAACTGTTCTTTCTGTTGCCGTCTGGCAGACGTTACCGCAGCATCCTGGCAAGGACAAGAAGATTCGGAGACAGTTTCTTCCCGCGGGCAGTGAGACTGTTAAAAAATTGAACTGTTGAAACAACTTCAAACATTCAACTGCTACTCAGTAGTATGTATCTAATACCTAATATATATATATCATTCCAATAACTTGTATATAGACTCATACTGCACTATTCCACATCATAACTTTATTTCATTTTTATAACTATTATTATTTTTGTATTGCTCTTGCTCTTATTGTTATTATGTTATGTTATTATGTTGCATTGTTGGAGAAGCCTGTGACATAAGATTTTCAACTGCATAATTACTCTGTAGCTATGTCAGATTGACAATAAAGAACCTTGAACCTTGAACCTTGAGTGCTGCGCGGGTGCGCAGGGGATTACCCAATAGCGATAGCCTTAGAGGGCGAAGCCATATACGAAATAGAAGCCTCCCTTTCCCCTCTTTTCCCACCTTTCTTGCTCCTTTACCCCACTTCATATGACCAATTAACTGAAGCATTTAGAACCATGAAACATAGTAGCTGTAAAACAATATGAAAAAGCATTGCCTTTTGATTTTCCAATAAATAATATCAAGTGCAAAATTATATAAACCTTAGAAACTGAACTGAGACATTTCCTTCTTTTTTTTATCACTTTTCATTGAAAGTATTTGCATTGAGTGATCTCAGAAAATGTTGCATCTGAAAGACAAAGAAAAGACAATCTGGGGGTTATAGTTTTAATATCCAGTGAAAATATTGTATTATAAATAATCACTACAACAATGTATATGTATTATTTTATATAATATTTACCTTTCTGCTGAGTTCACAGATGCCCTCCACCTTCTTTCCTTTACTCTCCCCACATTTTCTTTCTCTGAAAGACAGATTGGGGACAAGGAGAGTTAGTTTATTAAAATGATATTATTTGATTGTAGACTGGTATATGGTGTACTGGTATAATGCAGTACTGTACTACTAATCTACACAGTATTTCAAGTATCTACATTTTGTCCACATTTATACATATTTAACATAAATTAAACATATTATTGATGAAAACTGAATATTATAATAACCATAATAATGTAATACTTTGAAAATATCCATTCTGCCTAAGGACTACTTTTAATGTTGATACTTTACGTACATTTTGCTGCTAATACATCTGTACTTTTACTTAAGTAACATTTTCAATTCAGGACTTTTATTTCTACACTGCTGTATTATAACTTTTACTTAAAGGTAGGGTAGGTAAGAATGGAGAAACCAGCTCGAGTGCGCTAGAATTTGAAAGTACACAACTGAAAAAAATCTGCCCCTTCCTTCAGACTTCCTTACAGAGCCCCTCCTCCAACACACGCGCACATGACCAATGAGGCCACGAGATAAGTTTGTGCACAGATGGAAGGCTGACAGGCAGGTAGGCCATCCAATCATCTGAGCCGGCCCGGCTCAGATGATTGGTCGTGCTTTTTATAGCGCCACGGCTTCCACAGATGAAATATTTGTATATATTTATTGTCAAAGCATTTAATGTATTCATTGATATCGGGATGTTAAGAGCATTCCATGGAATATAACAAAAAGTGTTTCTGAAGTGAATTACCTACCCCACCTTTAAGTATAAGATGTGAGTACCTTTTTATTATTGAAAACATTAGTTCAGAGACAGTATGAGAGTTTGTCAGAAAGGAAGACATTTAAGTTTATTGTGCTTTTTAGATAACTGTATTACATTTAAGACAAGTTTACAATTCATAATTAAATTACATTATAAATTCCAATCATTCCAGGTGATGCTTATCATAGAATATTCCTGATCGTCGGATTGGAGTTACAGGAGTTATTTCTTTCTCTGAAATTAAGCCTATACCAAGTGACATGTGGGTTACGTAGCAAGAAAATAAAATCACAATCATGATATCAATCAATACAGACATTGACAACAATTGAATACTAAACACGCATTCTGTCAGTAGAAATAGGTCCTTGAGCAGGACACAGTAGAGGACAGGTTGTTATTCGTGTGCAGGTGGTTGTTAAAAAGGTAACATTTATTAGTATTAACACAAACGTGTGTGCAGACATGAACTCGTTGAAAATATTCTCACTCTCATCTCTCTCTCTCATGTGAGGAAAGCCCCTTTCCTCAGTGGCGTTTCTTGACCGATTTCACCAAGCTGGTGCCAGTTAGTTCATGAGAGGGGCACATTTAAGGCGGGACAAAAGAGACAAAGACAGTGTTCAAGATTTTAAATAAAAACATAAAATATCATGCACTGAAAAAACTGAACGTTGACTTTAATTAATTGTAATACGTCAACAGATTTTAACCTAATATTTTGTATTCAAACTGAATTGTATTGCTTTGTGAAATCTGTTGACATAATATATTTAATTAAAGACAATGTTTCAGTTTTTGCAGTGTGATTGGTGTTCATTGTGAAAAACTAAATGCATTTAAGTTAACTTCGGCTAAGGTTACAGCACAACAGACTTTTTGAGGAGGGCCACAGGGGAACCCATGCTTATCCTGTCCTCTAATCAAACTAGTATATACATTTAAACTCTGAGATCTGAGCCTGTCTCAACAGCCACTACACTTTACCTGCAGTGATTCCAACAATCTTCTTGATTGGAATACACTTCCGAGATTCCCTCCCCGCTCTTTGCTCCTATGGTCATTTGATCATTTAGTAACTCTTCCATTATGAAAGAAAAACAATTGAAACAATGGTACAGGGATTATATCTGACATTGAATGGCAGAAGGCATGTCTTTCTCCCTATATTGTAATTCTAAATGAAAATGGTGCCCACCTTCTTCTCCTATAACATGTTTGGAGTCAATCACATGTACATTTCATTTCATAATTTTAGAAAGACATGGAATATAATATACATTTAAAAAAAACAGCACATTTATAAGTGCATAAAATCAATAAGACGGTGCGGCCCCTTCAGGATATGTTGAGCCGGGGGTTTTACCAGTAAAACAGAATCCAAAATATTTGTGCATTCTTGTGTATGCTTACAGTATTATCAAGTTAACCATAAATGCTGTTAAGGGGCAGCATGTTTAAATAGCCTCAAACGTCAATACACAGAATATGGAACTTTAAACTCTCCTGTTCAAACAGTGACCAAAGTAAACCCCATTACCAAAGTCCATCTGTACTGAGTGAACAGAGCAGTCATCAGCATGTCAGTGAGTATCAACATTTTACTTGATTTTGCATGGACAGTAATGAAAGCCATATTAAGGGTGATGGAAAGGAACAATGTGAGGAGGTGTTAACAGTGTGTTGCACGGTGGACTTTGACATTCCAAGCTTTTCATTTGTGTTAGTGTTCTGTGATCGTTCAAGTGCTGTCTGCTTTGATAAGCCTTAGGATTTTTTTAGCATGAAATTGAACGAAAACAATCTTATCAGGGCTTCAACATGCTGTGGGGCTTGAATCAGTCCGATGGTGTGTGCTGAAACCATTGGGCTCCTGAAACATATTCCTGAAGGACATTTTACATAACATTTCATAAAGCTGACACATTTTAATGAAAAAAATAACTACATAAAATGTCAGTAGACTCGCCACTAAGAGAGTGGATCACATCACAGTTCTGAGGTCTTTACACTGGCTTCCTGTCTGTCAAAGGATTGACTATTCATATTTTACGCTGCACATCATTTTAGAATTGTATACATGTCTTATTCTATTATAGCTTGTTTTAGTTTTAGATTATTCATTACACTTTTTTTTTTGGCCACCTGTGTCTTTATTCAAGTGACAGAGTTGAAAGGGGGGAATGACACACGGCACACAGACCTGGGCCAGATTCAAACCCTGGTCCTCCGTTTGGGGACCAAGCCCTGGTACATGGGCTGTGAGCCCTACCAACTGAGCTACATGACAGCCCTTGTTTTTGCTATTTAATGACTTATTTTCAATGTCATTTAATAATGTGATTCCGTTGCACTATAAATTAATGCTGTAATGTCTTTCATTTTTGTAAAGCACTTTGAATTACATTTTGTTGAAAGGGGCTTTATAAAGAAACTTGCCTTTTCTTGCCTAAAACATGAGGGGATACCTGGGTCCAACTCACAGTGAGGGAGTAAGCAGCCAATCAGCTGATGCAGAGAAAAGTGCATGTGCTGAAGTGTTTGGTTTAACCATGTCCTGGTTTTAAGAAGGACCGGATCCCTTCACATCACGGTAAGCAGTGAGCTGATTCGGGCGTTCACTTGCAGCCAGTGAAGGGAGCGGTGGAGTGGTGTAGGGTGGGAGAACTTAGGGAGGTTGAAACAAGACGATCTGCTGCATTCTGTAATAACTGAAATTCTTTATTATATTTCACATTTTAATGTGAGAGAGGTCTCAGTAATGATCCCACAGAAAAGTATTCTTTATCTCCCCTCAGTATTTTAATCCTCTTTCAGTCCATGTTTTCACGTTCACTGCTCTCATCAGCTTTGTTACCAGGCAGCTGCTTTCAGTCATAAAGACACTGTACCCTCCAACAGCAGAGAGAGACACATGTAGAAACTGGTGAACATAGTGCAGCATTTAGCAGCTAAAGAGAGATATTTCTCTCTGTTGTTTGCAGACAAAAAACAGCTAAATGTACAATGCACAAACAGAGGACTCCAGGTGAAGGGTCCTGTTGCTCCCTTCAACTTGGAAGCATAATAAAAAAGCTGTTTGCCATAACACATGAATGAGGTAATAACATTTCAGTGCTTTTGTGGGTCCTATCTATTTCTATTTGTGTATATGGAGATTGAGCATAAATATCATGCATTATAATACTCTTTCTGTCCACAGGGTCTAGATAACATGGAGCTGTCCCCCCCCCCGTCATGTCTAAAGGCAGAATATGAGACCATTTTCACCACAGACTCCCTCCTCTTCCTCCATGAGCTGATCTCCACATTTGATGAGGAGGTTGATCAGGTAAGACAGATACAAAAAAAGTGTATTTGTTTACGCATTAAAGACTCAGATCTCAGGATATGGCGTCGACACTCTGTTTCAGGTTCTAAAACTACGAGTGTCCAGAAAGGCCCATTTGGACCTGTCAGGTGACCTGCCGAGCTTTCTGGAGAGTAGCTCACATATCAGGAGGGACCCAGCCTGGAGAGTGTTCCCCGTCCCCCCAAGGCTCCAGAGGAGACACGTGGACATCGGGGACCTGGCCCCCTGTGATACCCAGCGCTTCATTCAAGCTCTGCAGTCACCTGCACAAGGCATACAGGTAGCATCTCTATCATTCACCTGTGGCCTTACTAACAAAGATGAGGCTAATGTGGAAATATTTTTTATTTATAACCTCAATTCAAGTCTTATCAGAGTTAAGTATTTCTGTAAGTATTCTATGCTATCCTTTCATTCCAGTTAGGCATCTGGTGATCACACCAACAACATTCTGCAGTCAGAAGTATTCACTAAAACACAACATGTGTACTGGCTGCCAAAATAGTCCCCAACAAATGCATTTTTTCCTCCACAGAAATTCACAGTGAGACGATGCTAAAGGACCACAATGATGTGCTCCACAATCGCTCTTTTGTCTGACAAACTCAAGCAATGAAAGAATCCCTTCATATTTTTTAAAGTCTCAACAGATCATTATCCACCTACAGTCATGTAGCTATTGATGGGAGTCTGATTAAGTGCTTAAAGTGGGCCGGTACTCACCTGTACACAGTATCGGCATATCCACATTTTAATCTTTGGAGTACCGTGAATTGTATTTGTGTACCGTCACTTCCCACAGGCATGTTCAGATGATCGTTTTACAACTAAAGGAAAAAAACTGCTTTACCCAGGGAGCAATGCTTCCCAGCGGATACTAAAACCCGCAGACACATTACGTTGGCCTCAGGTGCTACATTAGCATACCTTACGACCTTAACTACATCCTCTGCTATAGTCGGTTTGATGGCAGGGGCATCAAACGCGTGCGTACAAGGTAGCTTTGTGTGTGGCTACGAAGTGCGTCAATTAAAAAAGCTGCCACACTTTTGACTGTTGCTGATGCTGCAATGGGGCTTATATTTTTTCTACACCTGTATTTGCGACTTTCATGTGTTTCTATTCTGCTGTTTAAGTGGCAGGTAACTTTTATTCATGTAGCCTTATGCTTAGTGTACACTGGTTAATTATAGTTACTCTACTCAGGAATGCATATTTTGAGAATTTTATATCAGTGGTAGGCCCCAGGCCTTCTCAAAATGAACAGGTCTAAATAAAATATATGCACATAGTTCTGTCAAATAAACTGTTTGGCGGATACAGTTCATTTGTATTCCAAGGTAGTTTTATTAACTCTTCAACAACATCGTGACATCCTTACACGTGTGCACATAACTCTCACAACCAACCTTGTTTCCCATGAGCCCCCCTAGGCTTTCTGTAGTAGCTCTCTGATTGGTTACACCATATGTCTGTCTATTGCCAATACCTTGATATCTCCCCCTCAAATTATCCTCTCTCTAGGTCAGGGGTGTCAAACTCAATTTCATTGCGGGCCACATCAGCATTAAGGTTGCACTCAAAGGGCCGGTTGTAACTTTAAGACTATATAAATATACATATATATATATATATAAAATAATGTTTCATATTATATTATTGCCTCTGCATTGGATTATTATCGGAGAGGGTAATAACTTCATGAATAACTACGTCTGAGAGCAAAAATCTAGGGCAAATAATTGCAAGTCTCTTCAGTGTGCATGTCACGAAATGAGATGCTTGGTCAGACATGTAGTGTATGGACATCGTGCTTGTGTAAAGTGGCATGAAACCGTATAATAAACGTATCATATTTTTTGCAAGCCAAATAAAATGAAGTCGGGGGCCGGATTTGGCCCACGGGCCTTGAGTTTGACACCTCTGCTCTAGGTCATCAAGTCCCAAACACTTTGCTCTAGATTTTAACATTCTGAACTTTAATATATATATTTTAATATATATATCTTAGTACACACATTTTAAGGAATCAAATACAAGTAACCATAACATTTCCTTTCTCAACTTACTGTCAGTAAATTAACAGTTTAACTCTAGCCTGACTACAGGTTTGTTGACTCTCCCAAACCTTGTCACTGTCAGACCTTCCTGTGTGTTCCTATTGAGTCCATCATTCGCACACAGTTCCTGACTGGAGCCATGGTGTTGTGTATTAGCTCCTACTGGCTCTCTGCTCGCTTTTACAGTCTCTGTGACAGCTGGCCCTGACGGTATCAGTTGAAGATGTCGCCTGTTCCTTCTCATCTCTCCCCCCCTCGGTGAGTTGGTACGAGCGACGAGTAGAACTGTTGATGCTGGTCCTCTCCATGTCTTGTCCTCATTCAGCTTCACCAAGACTTGATCTCCTGGTTGTAAAAGAGGCAAGTCCCTCACACCGTGTGTCCTGTTGAAGTAGAATGCTTGTTGTTGCCTAGCCTCAGCATCTCTGCGTCCATATCCGGCCACTTAGGGACCAGATTCTGCTTGAGTGAAGGCAGGGTGGTCCTGATTTTCCGTCCCATGAGTAATTCAGCTGGGCTTACACCAGTAGAGGTCGCTGGTGTCGCTCTGTAACACATTAATGCTAACAGTGGGTCATCTTGTTTAAGGATGCGTTTTGCAGTTTGAACAGCACGCTCTGCATGCCCATTTCCTTGTGGGTTGTGGGGACTGGATGTGACGTGTACAATGTCATACTTTCTGCAAAAGTCTTTCCAGGTCTCACTTGTGAACTGTGGACATTTATCACTGACTATCTTATCAGGGATGCCAAATCTTGCAAATCTTGCTTTCAGTAACTTAACAACCTGGTCTGTTGTGGTAGATGGCAAGTGCAAGATTTCCAATTAACGTGAATAATAGTCAGATATCACAATATACTGCTTTCCTTTATACTCACATAAGTCTGTGGCAATCTCTTGCCATGGTCTCTCAGGCAGCAGTGGGCTGCAGTGGCTCTTTGCGCTGTGCACGCTTGTTCAGCTGGCAGAAGTGACATGTCTCAACTCTTTGTTTAATGTCAGCACATATGTTAGGCCACCACACAGATTCTTTAGCACGTTCTCGGCATTTTGACAGGCGTTGATGTCCATTGTGTAGGCGTTCCAGTACTTCCTGTCTCATAGACTGTGGAATTACAATGCCACAGCCCACGGTGACAAGACCTTCACATAATGACAATGAATGCTTCATTGTATAATAGTCTTTTGCACTGTTAGTGATGCTGGTCACTCGCTCCGGCCAACCATCTTTGATCAGCTTCTGCACACTTTGTAGCTGCTCATCTTCCTGTGTAACAGCCCATATCCTGTCCAGTTGTTGCTGTGATATTGACCAACTATGTGTGACTGCATTAACATAACAAGCAACATCAGTCTCTGTGGTGTTGTCTCTGTTATTTACAGGGCTGTGTGACAAGGCATCTGCAATGACCAGTGTTCTGCCTTGGCATTAAATCGCATCAGCCACATCAAGAGTCTTTGACATCTTATTGGTACTGTATCCAAATCTTTACTGTTTATCAGTGGAACAAGAGGCTTATGATGAGCCTAAATCTGTCCATGCCTAGTAGGTACTTTTGGAACCTCTCACAGGCCGATACTTCTGCTAAACATTCTTTCTCTATTTGTGCATACCTGGTTTCCGCGTCTGTCAACCTCCTGGAACAGTACACAACAGGTTTCCAGCTTTCCCCATGCAGCTGCAGAAGGACGCCCCCTATCCCTTAACTGCTTGCGTCTGCAGAAACATCTGTCTGTTTGTGTGGGTCATAGTGTGCCAATACAGGTGAGGTGATAAGGGCTTCTTTCAGTCTCTGCCAAGTCTGGTATGTATTTGCTCATGTAATTAATCAGGCCCAGTGCTCGTTTAAGCTCGTGGACATTTGTGGGCTCCTGTAGCTCACTGATGGCATTCACTTTACCAGGGTCTGCTCTTACTCCGTTGGCGTCCACAATGTGGCCCAGGAACCGCAGCTCTGGCTGTCTGTACACACATTTCTCCTTATTGAGTTTGAGACCTGCCTGCTCCATTCTAATGTACTCTGCAGGTGTGTGTTGTCTGTGGCCATGTCCTTCCAATGGACAATAACATCGTCCATATATACGGCCACACCCTCTAGTCCCTCCAGCAGTTCATTCATCTTGCGCTGGAATATCTCTGCGGCTATATTTATCCCAAAAGGCAAGCGCTTGAAGCAATACCTCCCAAAAGGTGTAATGAAGGTGGTTAAGAGGCTGCTGTTTTCATGCAATGGTACCTGCCAAAAGCCTGAAGCTGCATCCAGTGACGTGAAGACTGTGGAACCTGACAGCTTGGCCAGTGTCTCCTCTGTCGTTGGCAGTTGATAACGCTCTCTTTTGATGTTCTCATTCAGCTTTTGGATTCCTACGCAGATTCTTACTGCGCCTGTCGGTTTCAGTCTGTGGGTTGCGTGACCTTCTCTATCACGCCCTGCTCCTCGATCCGCTGAAACCCAGTTTCTACTTTGGGGAGAAGTGGTAGAGGAACTCTTCTGGCTGTATATAGAGCATATGGCACAGCTCCTTATTTTAGGTGGATCTTGACTGGGTCTGTTTTAAGTATCTCCCCATGTCCTGCTGCTGCACTGACCTGCTCTACTCATTTAACCAAACCCATCTCTACCGCTGTCTCTCTACTTAACAGGTTGCTAACTGTAGACCCTCTTGCTACATAAATGTTAACGATGTGCTTTCTCTGTTTATGAAATATACTAGCTTTGAACTGTCCCACAATATCTAGTGTTCCCCCAGGGCTGTCTAGAGGCCCGCTAGATCTAACTAGTGTTCTCTTCGGCTTAAGAGTCTTAAATGTCCTCAGGTTTATTACAGTAACATCAGCTCCTGTATCAATTCTAAACCTAACTGGTGTGTGTCCTATATGTATCTGTTCTGTCCAACGCTCAGCACTGCTCTGATTCACTTTACTCACTGTTCCAAGATAAAAGTTTTCCTCAGTGTTCCGCTGTGAGTAATTTCTCTTACAGACTTTGAGAAACATTTCTTCTCTCAATGACCTTTTTTTCCCGCATTGTCTACACTCAGAATCGAATGCTGGACATTTGCCTGGGACCTTGTGCTTCTCTTTCCCACATCGGCAGCACCTGTAGTCTCCCGAGTCAACTTACTCCCGTCTATCGCTTCTCTCTTTAATGTGCTGTGAGGTGGGAGACCTCTCTTTGATGGTCGCCGGTGTGTCACCTCCTGCACGTTGAAAGCTGACTGTTGCTCTTGCTGGCTTATCTGCTGTGCGACGTCCTCAGCTTGTCTTACCATCTGCGCTGCAGTTTCCAAGGTGAGGTCCGACATGAGCTGTAGTCGTCTGGAGAGCTCTTTATCACGGATCCTAACAACCAGTCTGTCTCAAATGTGCTCACTCTTACCTTTTTCAAAGGTAAACGACTTGAATATATTTTCCGCTTCGTTGCCCATTTAGTAGATAAGTGTGCTAACCTGAACCTCGCCGTCTTCCTTATTCAACTTAGCAGCCGACCTGAATCTCTGTCTCCAGGCAGGCCAGTCTCCGGGTCGCTCAAAGTTGAAGTTTTCTGGCGGGCTAAACTTCGCCATTTCGTCGGTCCTTATCCCTTCAGACCACTTCTGACACCATGTCATATAAACTGTTGGCGGATACAGTTCATTTGTATTCCAAGGTAGTTTTTATTAACTCTTCAGTAACATTGTGAAATCCTTACACATAACTCTCACAACCAACCTTGTTTCCCATGAACCCTAGGGTTTCTGTTGTAGCTCTCTGATTGGTTACACCATATGTCTGTCTATTGTTATTAGCCAATACCTTGACAAGTTCTACTTCCAGATCAGCACCTCATCACAACCCTTGGTGTGCAATGTAATTGAAGTATTTTAATAATTTTTTCTATGTACACTTTTAAGAAGTAATTTTTATTTTGCTTGGGTAAAATGTATTTTAAGTATGCTAACTTGTACTTGTACTCTAGTCTAGTATATCTACTCTTTTGTAAACGCTACACTCTTTGATTTGAGTTGTGCAGTTCCTAAAAAGACAGAGTTTTCTACCTGCTGCTTGATTATTCACCAAGGTAAGTTGCATGGCTTTTTATTTCCATTGTGAATAATCAAGCAGCAGGTAGAAAACTCTATCTGTTTAGGAATAGAACGACGATCCTCCTTGTTGTTCGATTGGCTGAACAGTCAAAGTTCACAAGCCCCCTTCGATAGCTCAGTTGGTAGAGCGGAGGACTGTAGGTTCTAATGACAGATATCCTTAGGTCGCTGGTTCAACTCAGGCTCGAAGGAAGTGTTTCAAAGGTGTTTCCATTTGGAATTCAAATAAATGGATAGGAATTTCTCCCCGTCAGCGAAATCAAGCCACATTCTTCTGTGTTCATGCAGACGCTGAACAATATACAAATAATTTTGTTTTTCAGAGTAGATGGATTCATAGATTGTGAGTTGCATGGCTTTTTATTTCCATTGTGAATAATCAAGCAGCAGGTAGAAAACTCTATCTGTTTAGGAATAGAACCACGATCCTCCTTGTTGTTCGATTGGCTGAACAGTCAAAGCTCACTAGCCCCCTTCGATAGCTCAGTTGGTAGAGTGGAGGACTGTAGGTTCTAATGACAGATATCCTTAGGTCGCTGGTTCAACTCCGGCTCGAAGGATGTTTTTTTTCGTAGGTGCTTCAATTGGACTTTGAAATATATTGATGGGCCTCATTGCAGTTTCCACAATAAGTTTTCGAGCTCCATTCAAGAGCAGTTGGATTCATTGCTTGTGAGGAGCATGGCTTTTGATTACCTTGGTGAATAATCAAGCAGCAGGTAGAAAACTATGTCTGTTTAGGAACTGCACAACCCCCCTCCCCTCAGTGTTATTCATTGGGCTGAAAAGTCAAATCTCACTTGGGCCTTCGATAGCTCAGTTGGTAGAGAGGAGGACTGTAGGTTCTAATGACAGATATCCTTAGGTCGCTGGTTCAACTCCGGCTCGAAGGAAGTGTGTTTCAAAGGTGTTTCCATTAGGAATTCAAATAAATGGATGGGCATTTTCTCCCCATCAGCGAATTCGAGCCACATTCTTCTGTGTTCATGCAGACTCTGAACAATATAAAAATAATTTTATTTTTCAGAGTAGATGGATTCATAGATTGTGAGTTGCATGGCTTTTTATTTCCATTGTGAATAATCAAGCAGCAGGTAGAAAACTCTATCTGTTTAGGAATAGAACCACGATCCTCCGTGTTGTTCGATTGGCTGAACAGTCAGAGTTCACAAGCCCCCTTCGATAGCTCAGTTGGTAGAGCGGAGGACTGTAGGTTCTAATGACAGATATCCTTAGGTCGCTGGTTCAACTCCGGCTCGAAGGATGTTTTTTTCGTAGGTGCTTCAAGTGGACTTTGAAATATATTGATGGGCCTCATTGCAGTTTCCACAATAAAGTTTTCGAGCTCCATTCAAGAGCAGTTGGATTCATTGCTTGTGAGGAGCATGGCTTTTGATTACCTTGGTGAATAATCAAGCAGCAGGTAGAAAACTATGTCTGTTTAGGAACTGCCCCCCCCCCCCCCCCCCCCCCCCCCCCCCCCCCCCCCCCCCCCCCCCCCCCCCCTCTCCTCCCCCTCAGTGTTATCATTGGGCTGAAAAGTCAAATCTCACTTGCGCCTTCGATAGCTCAGTTGGTAGAGCGGAGGACTGTAGGTTCTATGACAGATATCCTTAGGTCGCTGGTTTAACTCCGGCTCGAAGGAAGTGTGTTTCAAAGGTGTTTCCATTTGGAATTCAAATAAATGGATGGGAATTTCTCCCCGTCAGTGAAATCAAGCCACATTCTTCTGTGTTCATGCAGACGCTGAACAATATACAAATAATTTTGTTTTTCAGAGTAGATGGATTCATAGATTGTGAGTTGCATGGCTTTTTATTTCCATTGTGAATAATCAAGCAGCAGGTAGAAAACTCTATCTGTTTAGGAATAGAACCACGATCCTCCTTGTTGTTCGATTGGCTGAACAGTCAAAGTTCACAAGCCCCCTTTGATAGCTTAGTTGGTAGAGAGGAGGACTTTAGGTTCTAATGACAGACATCCTTAGGTCGCTGGTTCAAATCCGGCTCGAAGGAAGTGTTTCAAAGGTGTTTCCATTTGGAATTCAAATAAATGGATAGCAATTTCTCCCCGTCAGCAAAATCAAGCCACCTTCCTCTGTGTTCATGCAGACGCTGAACAATATACAAATAATTTTGTTTTTCAGAGTAGATGGATTCATAGATTGTGAGTTGCATGGCTTTTTATTTCCATTGTGAATAATCAAGCAGCAGGTAGAAAACTCTATCTGTTTAGGAATAGAACCACGATCCTCCTTGTTGTTCGATTGGCTGAACAGTCAAAGTTCACTAGCCCCCTTCGATAGCTCAGTTGGTAGAGCGGAGGACTGTAGGTTCTAATGACAGATATCCTTAGGTCGCTGGTTCAACTCCGGCTCGAAGGATGTTTTTTTTCGTAGGTGCTTCAATTGGACTTTGAAATATATTGATGGGCCTCATTGCAGTTTCCACAATAAAGTTTTCGACCTCCATTCAAGAGCAGTTGGATTCATTGCTTGTGAGGAGCATGGCTTTTGATTACCTTGGTGAATAATCAAGCAGCAGGTAGAAAACTATGTCTGTTTAGGAACTGCGCCCACCCCCCCTCCCCTCAGTGTTATTCATTGGGCTGAAAAGTCAAATCTCACTTGCGCCTTCGATAGCTCAGTTGGTAGAGCGGAGGACTGTAGGTTCTAATGACAGATATCCTTAGGTCGCTGGTTCAAATCCGGCTCGAAGGAAGTTTTTCAAAGGTGTTTCCATTTGGAATTCAAATAAATGGATAGCAATTTCTCCCCGTCAGCAAAATCAAGCCACCTTCCTCTGTGTTCATGCAGACGCTGAACAATATACAAATAATTTTGTTTTTCAGAGTAGATGGATTCATAGATTGTGAGTTGCATGGCTTTTTATTTCCATTGTGAATAATCAAGCAGCAGGTAGAAAACTCTATCTGTTTAGGAATAGAACCACGATCCTCCGTGTTGTTCGATTGGCTGAACAGTCAGAGTTCACAAGCCCCCTTCGATAGCTCAGTTGGTAGAGCGGAGGACTGTAGGTTCTAATGACAGATATCCTTAGGTCGCTGGTTCAACTCCGGCTCGAAGGATTTGTTTTTCCTAGGTGCTTCAAGTGGACTTTGAAATATATTGATGGGCCTCATTGCAGTTTCCACAATAAAGTTTTCGAGCTCCATTCAAGAGCAGTTGGATTCATTGCTTGTGAGGAGCATGGCTTTTGATTACCTTGGTGAATAATCAAGCAGCAGGTAGAAAACTATGTCTGTTTAGGAACTGCCCCCCCCCCCCCCCCCCCCTCCCCTCAGTGTTATTCATTGGGCTGAAAAGTCAAATCTCACTTGCGCCTTCTATAGCTCAGTTGGTAGAGCGGAGGACTGTAGGTTCTAATGACAGATATCCTTAGGTCGCTGGTTTAACTCCGGCTCGAAGGAAGTGTGTTTCAAAGGTGTTTCCATTTGGAATTCAAATAAATGGATGGGAATTTCTCCCCGTCAGTGAAATCAAGCCACATTCTTCTGTGTTCATGCAGACGCTGAACAATATACAAATAATTTTGTTTTTCAGAGTAGATGGATTCATAGATTGTGAGTTGCATGGCTTTT
Source organism: Trematomus bernacchii (assembly GCF_902827165.1). Lineage (NCBI taxonomy): Eukaryota > Metazoa > Chordata > Actinopteri > Perciformes > Nototheniidae > Trematomus > Trematomus bernacchii. The sequence goes on from NW_022987950.1 coordinate 4,006,183, forward strand.
TATTTCCATTGTGAATAATCAAGCAGCAGGTAGAAAACTCTATCTGTTTAGGAATAGAACCACGATCCTCCTTGTTGTTCGATTGGCTGAACAGTCAAAGTTCACAAGCCCCCCTTCGATAGCTTAGTTGGTAGAGAGGAGGACTTTAGGTTCTAATGACAGACATCCTTAGGTCGCTGGTTCAAATCCGGCTCGAAGGAAGTGTTTCAAAGGTGTTTCCATTTGGAATTCAAATAAATGGATAGCAATTTCTCCCCGTCAGCAAAATCAAGCCACCTTCCTCTGTGTTCATGCAGACGCTGAACAATATACAAATAATTTTGTTTTTCAGAGTAGATGGATTCATAGATTGTGAGTTGCATGGCTTTTTATTTCCATTGTGAATAATCAAGCAGCAGGTAGAAAACTCTATCTGTTTAGGAATAGAACCACGATCCTCCTTGTTGTTCGATTGGCTGAACAGTCAAAGTTCACTAGCCCCCTTCGATAGCTCAGTTGGTAGAGCGGAGGACTGTAGGTTCTAATGACTGATATCCTTAGGTCGCTGGTTCAACTCCGGCTCGAAGGATGTTTTTTTCGTAGGTGCTTCAATTGGACTTTGAAATATATTGATGGGCCTCATTGCAGTTTCCACAATAAAGTTTTCGACCTCCATTCAAGAGCAGTTGGATTCATTGCTTGTGAGGAGCATGGCTTTTGATTACCTTGGTGAATAATCAAGCAGCAGGTAGAAAACTATGTCTGTTTAGGAACTGCGCCCACCCCCCTCCCCTCAGTGTTATTCATTGGGCTGAAAAGTCAAATCTCACTTGCGCCTTCGATAGCTCAGTTGGTAGAGCGGAGGACTGTAGGTTCTAATGACAGATATCCTTAGGTCGCTGGTTCAAATCCGGCTCGAAGGAAGTGTTTCAAAGGTGTTTCCATTTGGAATTCAAATAAATGGATAGCAATTTCTCCCCGTCAGAGAAATCAAGCCACATTCTTCTGTGTTCATGCAGACGCTGAACAATATGCAAATAATTTTGTTTTTCAGAGTAGATGGATTCATAGATTGTGAGTTGCATGGCTTTTTATTTCCATTGTGAATAATCAAGCAGCAGGTAGAAAACTATCTGTTTAGGAATAGAACCACGGTCCTCCTTGTTGTTCGATTGGCTGAACAGTCAAAGTTCACAAGCCCCCTTCGATAGCTCAGTTGGTAGAGCGGAGGACTGTAGGTTCTAATGACAGATATCCATAGGTCGCTGGTTCAACTCCGGCTCGAAGGAAGTGTGTTTCAAAGGTGTTTCCATTAGGAATTCAAATAAATGGATGGGCATTTTCTCCCCATCAGCGAATTCGAGCCACATTCTTCTGTGTTCATGCAGACTCTGAACAATATAAAAATAATTTTATTTTTCAGAGTAGATGGATTCATAGATTGTGAGTTGCATGGCTTTTATTTCCATTGTGAATAATCAAGCAGCAGGTAGAAAACTCTATCTGTTTAGGAATAGAACCATGATCCTCCTTGTTGTTCGATTGGCTGAACAGTCAAAGTTCACTAGCCCCCTTCGATAGCTCAGTTGGTAGAGTGGAGGACTGTAGGTTCAAATGACAGATATCCTTAGGTCGCTGCTTCAACTCCGGCTCGAAGGATGTTTTTTTCGTAGGTGCTTCAATTGGACTTTGAAATATATTGATGGGCCTCATTGCAGTTTCCACAATAAAGTTTTCGACCTCCATTCAAGAGCAGTTGGATTCATTGCTTGTGAGGACCATGGCTTTTAATTACCTTGGTGAATAATCAAGCAGCAGGTAGAAAACTATGTCTGTTTAGGAACTGCGCCCACCCCCCTCCCCTCAGTGTTATTCATTGGGCTGAAAAGTCAAATCTCACTTGCGCCTTCGATAGCTCAGTTGGTAGAACGGAGGACTGTAGGTTCTAATGACAGATATCCTTAGGTCGCTGGTTCAACTCCAGCTCGAAGGAAGTGTTTCAAAGGTGTTTCCATTTGGAATTCAAATAAATGGATAGCGATTTCTCCCTGTCAGCGAAATCAAGCCACATTCCTCTGTGGTCATGCAGACGCTGAACAATATACAAATAATTTTGTTTTTCAGAGTAGATGGATTCATAGATTGTGAGTTGCATGGCTTTTTATTTCCATTGTGAATAATCAAGCAGCAGGTAGAAAACTCTATCTGTTTAGGAATAGAACCACGATCCTCCTTGTTGTTCGATTGGCTGAACAGTCAAAGTTCACAAGCCCCCTTCGATAGCTCAGTTGGTAGAGCGGAGGACTGTAGTTTCTAATGACAGATATCCTTAGGTCGCTGGTTCAACTCCGGCTCGAAGGAAGTGTGTTTCAAAGGTGTTTCCATTAGGAATTCAAATAAATGGATGGGCATTTTCTCCCCATCAGCGAATTCGAGCCACATTCTTCTGTGTTCATGCACGGACTCTGAACAATATAAAAATAATTTTTTATTTTTCAGAGTAGATGGATTCATAGATTGTGAGTTGCATGGCTTTTTATTTCCATGTGAATAATCAAGCAGCAGGTAGAAAACTCTATCTGTTTAGGAATAGAACCACGATCCTCCGTGTGTTCGATTGGCTGAACAGTACAGTTCACAAGCCCCCTTCGATAGCTCAGTTCGGTAGAGCGGAGGACTGTAGGTTCTAATGACAGATATCCTTAGGTCGCTGGATTCAACTCCGGCTCGAAGGATGTTTTTTTCGTAGGTGCTTCAAGTGGACCTTTGAAATCTCTTGATGGGCCTCATTTGCAGTTTTCCACAATAAAGGTTTTCGAGCTCCATTCAAGAGCAGTTGGATTCATTGCTTGTGAGGAGCATGGCTTTTGATTACCTTGGTGAATAATCAAGCAGCAGGTAGAAAACTATGTCTGTTTAGGAACTGCGCCCACCCCCCTCCCCTCAGTGTTATTCATTGGGCTGAAAAGTCAAATCTCACTTGCGCCTTCGATAGCTCAGTTGGTAGAGCGGAGGACTGTAGGTTCTAATGACAGATATCCTTAGGTCGCTGGTTCAACTCCGGCTCGAAGGAAGTGTTTCAAAGGTGTTTCCATTTGGAATTCAAATAAATGGATAGCAATTTCTCCCTGTCAGCGAAATCAAGCCACATTCCTCTGTGTTCATGCAGACGCTGAACCATATACAAATAATTTTGTTTTTCAGAGTAGATGGATTCATAGATTGTGAGTTGCATGGCTTTTTATTTCCATTGTGAATAATCAAGCAGCAGGTAGAAAACTCTATCTGTTTAGGAATAGAACCACGATCCTCCTTGTTGTTCGATTGGCTGAACAGTCAAAGTTCACTAGCCCCCTTCGATAGCTCAGTTGGTAGAGTGCGAGGACTGTA